>NC_067486.1:87921319-88053819 GCF_947179515.1 Apodemus sylvaticus | reverse complement strand
TGAAGAAGGAAGAAGAGGGCCCTGATCCTGGAAAGGCTTGATCCAGTATTGTAGGGGAGTACCAGGACAGAGAAAGGGGAGGGGGAAAGATAGGAGAATGGATGGAGAAAAGAGGACATATGGGACATATGGGGGGGGGGGGCTGGGAAATCGGAAAGCTTTTGGAATGTAAACAAAGAATATAGAAAATAAAAATATATTTTAAAAAAAAGATCCACAAGAGTTACATAAACACAATTAAATTTCTAAGGCTATAGTTAAAATATTTCTATTTTTTATTCAAAACCATTTCATAATAAACTACATGAAGCTTCACAGAGACAAATTCAAGTAATTACATATGTCACTTAGGCTGCATATACTTACATAAACATGGTGATATTTCTGAATTCTGCTTAGAATTCAGGAAAAAAGGATTAAAAGTAAAACATTTAACTTCTTGAAAAGTTAAGTTGAGTGGAAATAGTCTGATATTCAGACATTCTGATATATCAAGATGCTGACATGAAATCATTCATAAGAAAAAAGTAATATAAGAACAAAAGAGGGTGGTTGCCATAGACCCTACTGTAGTTAAAGGTAGGAATGCTGATTAATGAGAAAAAGAACAAAAAAACCAAAACAACAACAACAACAACAACAACAACAACAAAACCACTGAACCAAATTTTAAAAACTGCCACGGCCAAAGCTTCACCAGGGGTGATAACCAGATACTTCACTGCAAAGAGAGAGAAACTACTATAAAGATGTGCCTAGGAGACAATGCAAGAAAGAATTTAAACAAAATTTTCAGAACAAGTTCTAAATTCTAAAATTATCTCTACATACTGATCAATAGTTGGTTTGGCATATATGAAGAATAGGAACCACAACCATCCATGGCTTAAATCAAGAATAGACACTCCTCTTAGATTATTGGGTCTCCGTGCTGTCTCTCTAACTTTATATAACTGGTATTCTATGAAATTACCTCTAAGGGACAGTCTTTTCTCTTCACTTTAGTTAAGTTAGTAATGTTAAACAGCTTTACACTGGCCTTGAGTTACTAATATCTTGATTATTATCTATGACTAGCAATCTCCATTAGTCAAATTATATGTTTCCGGCTTACGGGTATGTTCTTAAATTTTAGCATCCTTTTTATATGAAACCACTTGACAAATTACCATTTCTGAGACAATAAAAAGACAATATCAGCATCACAGATCACTTTCTGACAAGAATGGATTAGAAGAATGATGGTAAAAGCATTAAATCTTATCTACACAGTTATTTTAAGTAACAGAGCACAAGATAGCATCCTCTTCCATGAAAACAGGGTTTATAAGGCAAAAGCTAACAAGTTTTATCCAATTCTTCTAATCTCCCCATGATCATCACCAAGGGATGCGCATCTATTTGTTCTGCCACTGTTGCCTCTATACACAAAATGTAGCCTCCTTTACCGTATGCATCAATTTTGATTGCATGTAATTAACAAGGATGTAAATTTTATTGACAAGAATGGATTAGAAGAATGATGGTAAGGAAGAAGATATAGTGGAATGAAGAAAGGAAATAAGGAGGGGGGAGAGAGGAGACAGCTAAGAGGGGAATGTTCTCTGGGATGGGAGACTTGAAAAAGTCCAAGCCATTGATTGGAGGATGAGAACAAAGAGGAAGAAAGATTGAATTCCTCCTTACATCTGCTTCTAAGCTGTCTACCCGAACCCGTGGATTATAAAGACTAATAAGTAATTCATGGAGCAATGTGAAAAGTTATTGTTATCTAAACGTAAAAACACTAGTGATGATTTGGGGATGTAACTCAATGCAAGAAGGTTTGCCTACCACATGCTGAGGTCCTCACTTCAGCCCCCAGCACCAGAACAAATCCCACTTAAGAAGATTTCTGAGGCCTACAAGTTTTGTTTCTGCCTAGAATGACATCTCTGCAATTCTTTCCTAGAATGCGAATAAACTCCAAAGATTCAACACACTCTAAAACACAGGCCATAGCATGGGCAAACACTGGCCGTAGCTACACATGGGACAGTCAGACAAAAAGCTTTCTGAGATCCACATCTCTTTACTGTCATTGGTTTGTAAAATAGAAACTAATACATAGCATAGAACCTTGGCAAAAAGTAGATAGACCATACAGGTTATATAAGAAAAAAGGGTGTGTGTATGGGTATGTATGTGTGTGTGTCTCCTATTTGATTTATGAAAGTTTCAACATCTATTTTCATAATTGTAGTTAAGACATTTCTATATCAACTTTAAAATTTTTATAGAAAAGCATAATAAATATAGACTAGGAAGGGATTATACTTATGGGAAATTTTCTTTTGTAAGGCCCATTACCCACCTTGTTTTAAACTGCAGTTTTGACTTCATAACAAATTATTTGACAAACAGCAGAACCCAGAATCCTATTAGAAAGGGTTACTTCAAACAGTCAGTTTTAGGACTGGAGCTAGACCCTTGAAGGTACACACACACACACACACACACACACACAAATACATGTGTATGCCTGTGTGTGTATGTGAGAGAGAGGGGAGGGGGGAAGGAGAAGGAGAGGGACAGAGAAAGACAAAGACAGAAAAAGAGACAAAGAGAGACAGAGACAAAGAGACAGAGGAGCAGAGAGGAGAGGAGAGGAGAAAAGAGGAGAGGAGAGGAGAGGAGAGGAGAGGAGAAGAGAGGAGAGGAGAGGAGAGGAGAGGAGAGGAGAGGAGAGGAGAGGAGAGGGGAGGGGAAGGAAGGGGAGGGGAAGGGAGGGGAGGAGAAAAGAGGGGAGGAAAGAAGAGGGGAGGGGAGGGGAAGAGAGGGGAGGGGAAGAGAGGGGAGGGGAAGAGAGGGGAGGGGAGGAGAGGAGAGGAGCTTAATGCAGCATAAAACACATTATAAGGTCTGATTGCCAAGAGGCTCAGAGACATTTAGAACAACCTGCCTAGGTCCAGCAAGTTGGTGACTGGGACAAGAAATCAAATCTGCTTTTCCTGCCCCAAAACTCTGACAATAACGCATATGAATGTCCCCAAGCAAGGCCCCTACTTCTTCTTGCTCCCACCAGCCATACAGTGGGAAGGGCTTAGCTTTGCCACATGTCACAAGCCCATTCACAGACTGATTACCAAGTGACTTCAAGGAAACTAGATTTTGCTCCTGTCAGACGTTAAGTGTATCAGTTCTTCTGGTTGAGGTTTAAATGGCCTAGGTGTCAGCGCTCTTCCTTAGAACAAGTATATACTTCTATCCAAGCTTCTCATTACAGGGCTTACCTGTCAGGAAAGGTTGCTGACACTGAGATCTGAAACACACATAAACCTCTGTTGCGCCTTCTTTACTGACCTTTAGAGTGGTCTCCAGTGTGTAATCCCTCAACAGATACAGTAGACCTGAAAACATTGATTATAAATTCCTTCTCATTAAAAAAAGGTCACAACTACAAAACTCCAGAGGCATTAATACTGCTGGAGAACCCTGAGTGGAAACAGAAACATTCTCTGCTTTTGCCAGTGCCATGAACCTAAGCAGTTAAATGCCCCATACTATTACTGTAGCACGAGATTTTACTAGGTTACACCAATGTACATGTGGAAACCTTTCCTAAAACTCTACAAGTTTAGAAGTTTCTAGGACCCAAACCCAATGTGTTGTAGTAACTTCAATTATTATCCATATCCACAAAAAAAGATCATCAAAAAAACCCCTATAATCCCCACATGGATTCAAAAGACAAACAGCAGACCTGAAGCCCCCCAAGGTAGCTGTTATACAATTCTGTTTCATTGATAAAACAGCAGCTTACATCAGAGATGTATTATCTCACATTTCCTTATATATATATATGTGTATATCTGTAGTATCATAGAACCCTCAAACATCAATGACACAGGTAGGGTGGGGGGATATTTTCACCATAGCTATTTATTGTCATAGAAGTCAAGGCCTGTTGCATAAGAATTTATGCAAGCTGGTACCGGAAAAAAGGCGATATGTGAAGTCAAGGAGTTGAATCTTGTAAATCAAAACTCAGTTCTTTCTATTTTTCTTGGTATCGTGAAAGGATGTCCAAACAGCAGGGTATTATTTAGTCCTATAAGATATAGTTTATCTTTCCTAATTAATACTCAGATGGTCATGATCCTTGATAGTACTAATGAAGAGGTTTCTAGGCCCCTCCTTTGGAACAACAAAACACAAAAGTAGAGAAACTGACTGAAAAATCTCTCCAGCCTTTTTCCACCCCTGCCTACTGACCCATCTCAGTTAATGGCAGTACTTACAAAGCCATAATGCAAACATAAAGCCCACAAAACAAAGCAAGGTCAAAAACTTGATTTGCTCTCTTTATAAAAAGATCTGTGGAGTACTGAGTATCCCTGATACCTGCCCATTAGGACCTACTGTCATGCAACTCACCCAGGCATGCTTCTGAAGCAAACTTTCCCTGTTTTTATCCTTGGCAGGTAGAATAGCAAACTGGTAAAAGTAGCATTTACTCTTCCATTGTTTTGAGCCTTATAAAACCAAAAGATTCTAATCATCCAGCCCTTGGCTTAACAACCAATCTTAACAGGGGCTTCAGAGGGAGTGGCCTACAGGCCTACAGGCCCTGCTGTTTCCTGTAAAGAACAAGGTCTGAATACCTGGAGCCAGATCTGCTGCTGAAGGCTAGGCTTTACAAAGCAATGTGCATTAAGAAGGAGGGAACACCTCAGCCTCAGCATGTCAGCCCAGGGGTTCCCAGGAGGAGCCACCACCAGTGACAGGCCTAGTACAAAAGGAAGTTTACTGGGGGAAGGGAAGGGGACCAGGAAAAGGGACAGAGGCAGTGAATAAAGGACAACAGAAAGACAGAAAGAGAGAGGAGGGAGGAAGAGAAGAAGAGGCCAGCTGGCAACAAGTGGAGGAGAGAGAGAATGAAGGAGAATAGGAGATGGAGAGAGAGAGTGAGTGAGAGAGAGAGAGAGAGAGAGAGAGAGCGCACACACACACACACACACACACACACGTAGCTGAGCAGTTCTTATACTCCATGTTGGCTCAAACCTAGGTAGCAGTTGGCTGGAGCCTGGCAGAATTGTCTGTAAGCCGACAGAAGGACCCTACAGGTCTACTTGAATGTTTTTGGAGCAATAATGTTTTAACTAAATAGAATAAATACAATTAATCAAGTGTTCATTGGAAAAATTATTGTAACCAAAAACCTACAAATACTAAGTGTTTGTGTGTGTGTGTGTGTGTGTGTGTGTGTGTGTCTGTGTATTAAAAAGGTAAAACACAAAACAAAACAGTAATTCAAAGGAAAAAGCTATCATAGAGCTTTCCTACCTACAGGTCCATGGGAGTGGATAATGCAAAGTGAAACCAGAACTCTGGGCTATCATACAAAGTCTCCCCCAAGTTTAAAGGCTCAAGGTTTTATCTCCTCAGTGTGGAAAGAACTCAGCCTTGTGCACACAAAGCAAGCCCTCTGCTGAGCTACACCCCAACTCCTCACACAGCTTTAAAACACTGTCAGGGCAAACTAAACCTACCTTCAGCCTGGTCCTGGACACTCTGTTCTGGGTTCCTGGCTTCAAAGGAAAACATCAGTGTGTGAGAGAACAGAGGCAGCAGACTACCCTCAAGAAAGCAAGAACTGGGCGCTGGTGGGGGTAGAGGCAGGAGCCTTTGATCCCAGCACTTTTGAGGCAGAGGGGGTCAGTCTGTGAGTTCAAGGCCAACCTGGTCTACAGAGTGAGGGTGAGCTAAGACTACACAGAGAAACCTGTCTCTAAAAAACAAAAACAGAAATGTAAGAAGACAATGTCATTTCTTCTCAGGGTTCCTGGGAGTCGATGTATGGCGGCTCAGCAAATTTCCCACAATCACACCAGTGCAGGAGGGGAAAAAAAAAACAGTTCCCTAGCCAGCAGAGAGGGAAGCCTGTGGACCTAAAGGAACACTAACTGAAGGATCTGTGGGCCTGATGGTTTCTTGAATCTTGAGAAGCCTTAACTGATGGGTGCAGCTTTCACACAGAAATCTCCTGTACCTTAACAAGTACATATGCCTCTTTTCTTTGAAGAAGCATGTAAAAGAACTATACACAAGAATTCCATAAGAAGTTGCAGGAGAGTTACAGCATGCATGGCTAAGACCACTATCTCTGCTGCCTCCAGAGCTCTGTTGAGTAGCTAAAAAGAAAGGAAGGGGCCAGCAGTTAAGTAAATTCACACTCGGCTATGCAATGGGCTGCAGATCCAGGATAGCCTTGTCTATGGCTTCCTCAGTCACACCTGCCTGGCAGACCAAACTCTGTGTAGCTGTGAGAGATGTGGGCTTGGAGCCTGGCAGGGACAGCACTAAGGTGTCTTCATTGCTCCATCTGAAAGAAAAGCTACATAAAACCAGGGAACACTACCCACCACAGCCCCATCTGTCTATTTTCAAAGACCTGGGATCTTCTGTATAAATGCAAGGGCCTCAGCCTGAGAGCTGGTCTTGCATCAAACAGAAAGCAAGGCCAGCAGGCAGTTCCAAGCCCAGCTGTTTCCCAAGCTCCTGGTGCAGGTGTGAGATCACCCCCAGGAACCTCACCTGCCTGCAGTTTGTCACCTCAATGTCATTACCACAGACAGAGATGTGTTGGGGGTTTTGTTTTACTTCACACAAGAGGGAAGTCATTTTTGGAATTTTTCATCTTAAATAGTTTTTTTCTTAAATGTATGTGACACATATTCCTCATAGGACTTAATAAAATAGATATTTCTCATGACTGCAAAGAGAACTACAGCTGCACAGATTAAAACAAAATTTATTTATTTTTTTTGTTAAAAAAATTCTGGTTGGAATCAAAATACAGGTTTAACCAAAATTTCTGGAAACTTTAAGAACTAATAAAAAATGAAATATTCTCAGGAAGTAGTTTTAATATACTATTAATTTATAGAACAAAGCTAGCCAAAGCTAACAAATATTGAGCAATATACCCTGGTATTTCTTTTTGTTACCTAACAAAATATTATTTCAAAACAGATTTTTCAAAACCTTTTCTTTCATGATTATCATCAGAAAAACAAGCTGAAAAATCATTATCCTCGGGTTCCTGAAACACTTAACTTGATAGGCAGGCATGGTGGTAAAGGCCTGTCACTCCAGCACTCAGGAGCTCAGGGTGGCAATGTCCCCAATTCCAAGCCAGTCTGTGAGTCCCTATCTCCAAGAATCCAGGAGAGACAAGCAAAATTTTTTCCTAACCTGACATGTCTCTAAAATGGGCTACAGGCTACAAAGGTTCTGATTGCTGCTACAACGTTCCCTCGTAAACACAAAGCAAGCCCGTTTCCTAGCAAGAGCTTTGGATGACTAGTCAGGAAATACTATTCTTGCATGTAACCTCAAGCACATGAAAACAGATACAGGTTCTTTCACTTGGTTATTCTGTTTTATGATTTAATTTTTTGACTTGTTTTATATATGAGTATATATAGACTATGTAATTAAATATATGTATGAAAACTAAACACATTCCCTATCCATTAAATGTTCAGAAGAGGAAAGAAAAGTGATAGGAATGTGGTTTTCATCACATCCTCAGGTGACTTCCCAGATCTCCTTGTCACGGTGAGAGTGTTACAATGACAAGAAGGAACAAACCTTGGGGACCCTGTAACCTCCCCAGACATGGTGTTCTAAGAGGACTTGGCTTGGCTTGCCTCTCCTGATTATGCACTATATCCTGGAAGCAGAGGAACGGTGACACGGACCACTGGACTGTGGACAATGTTTTCTAGTCCCAATTGCTCCAACTCCTCATTTACTATTTTGTGTGTTGCTCTGACACAGTAAGATGAAGGTAGACATAACTCCAGACAAGAGCATTAAAAAATGTTATGCCTTTTCTAATTAGGTAAAGAATGCAGAAAAGCATGCATTTACAACATATTTAATAGACCAGCGTATATGTGCACACATACACATGCTTGCTGTTGCTGTCTCTGTCTCTCTCAGTTCCAGGGGCCTGATATGTCTTTATTGGCATAGGTACATAGGCATGTTAAGATTTACATAAAAACATTTTCCTTCATGTAGTGATTAATAGTTCACAACTCAAATATCTGAAAATCTAGAAAAATCTTACTATTAAAAATTATTTTGACCTCCACCAAAACTAGTATTAGCTAATATGAACAATTATTCCTACACCTTCCAAGTTTGAAATTAGATATCCAGAAACACAATGCAAACAAAGCAGTTCATATTTAAACTACCTCTGATGTTCCTTTTGTAGACTTCACACCGTGGGTTAACAGGTCACACTACAAAACAGCATTCTATAGATAACAGATACTGACCAGATGTTCAAATAAAAAAATAAAAATTGTTTGTGAATTTTTATTTGGATACAACTAAGAAAAGTTATTATTATGCCAATTAATCAAAGAATATGTTAGGGGGTGGAACCTTCACATTATAATGATTCTTCTGTTTCGAACTTACCAAGACAAATAAGCCATGTATATCCACTAGGATTGAGGACTTTTTGACTACTAGTTCTAAGGCACCCAAGTAGATAAGGCAAATGACTTAGATATGATAAGATAATGACTGTACCTTATGATCTCAAAGGACACCAACAGTACAGATGGTAATTTCTACTGAGTCTACACACACCCTACTCTTCAAGTCTAACGACTCAGCATAAGGAATGAGCTGCCACAAGAAGCAATTATGGGGAAGCTCTCAAAAACAAAAACAAAACAAAACAAACCCAACAAATACAAAAAGACTAACACATTCTGTTGTCTATCCACTCTCCAAGTTATGAGATGCTCAAACAAATCTTGTAAATTACCCTAGGAATGACAGTCCCAGTCAATGAGGCAGTGGCGGCATGGATACCGATACAGTCAGTACCAAAAACAGCATTACTCTGAAAAGCCCAAGATGCATACAAACCAACTCCCAGACTGTACAATTGCCTCTTACAAATCCATCCCAGATAACTGATGCCTACGACAGAGAATATGTCAGTCGTGTTCAGCAAAGCCCTGGTGTCTGGCAATAGAAATTGTCCCAGCTAAAAAACTATTTAGAATTAGCAAAAGGAAAACATGTAAGTTTTTCACGTGCTCTTTTCTAAAAGTTATTATCTTTCAATTAACTCCCTTCACTCATAATTTAGGATCTTCTGAATCAAAGAGATCCTTTTTAATCTCTATTTTAACAAGCTTTCATTTTCATTATTATAAATGGATGTCCGATTTTGATAACCAAATTCAGCTCCCTATACTAAGGAAAAAGTACTGATAGCAGTGGAGGCACAAGTCTCAGCCTCCAAAGTCGGAAAGATAAAGTCATGGATTTTGAGCACATGGCTCTGAAGTGAGACTACACTAGTCTTGCCTCACTTGAGGTCGGACTGCCCACTCCTTACACCCCACATTTGAATCATCTCACCATGCTAACATTCTTCCCTAATCCTCCAATCAGAATTGCTAAAGTCAGCAGCTATAGGAGAAAAAGGTAAAGGAGGGGGGACGAAGATCCTTAGCACCAGTAGTAATGTAACACAGAAAAAACAACATGTCAACACAATTCAACAGAGCATGTTCTACTGTTATACAACAGGTAATAATGTGAGCCACAGATACAGGTTAAAATCTTCTAGCAGTACCTGCTGGATAATAGTGGCACACATCTTTAATCCCAGCACTCAGGAGGCAGAGACAGGTTCTGAGTTCAAGGCTAGCCTGGTCAACCCTGTTCCAGGCTGATCTACAGAGAAAGTTCCATGACGGCAAGGGCCACAGAGAGAAAAGCTATCTCAATAAAAAATTCCTAGTAGCATATCTTTAAAAAACTGTTTAGGGCTAGAGAGATGGCTAAGTGGGTAAAGGCACTTGCCATACAGCATGAGGATCTGAGTCTGAAGTATGAGAATCCATATAAAAACTGGGCAGACAGCATCAATGTCTCTAATTCCTGTACTCCTATGGGGAGATGGGAAGCAAAGAAAGGAAAATTCTAGAAGCCCATGGGTCAGTAAATCTGGCATCCATAGTTGAAAACCAAGAGAGACCAAACAAGACACAAGATAAAATTTGATAACAAGGTTGCCCGCTGACCTCCATGTGTGCCCTGGCATCTGGCACGTATATTTACACATAAGAATTGGATGGACACATACAGATACATATATACACATCTCACATACACATGAAAAGTTTTAAAAGGCAATATTTTAATACATTCTATTTAACTTACTATATCTAAAATTTTATTCCCATGGAAAATCAATAAAAATGAGATTTATTATTATTATTTTTATCTCTAATCTTTAATGCATTGATACCTCAAAAGCATGTCAATTTGGACCAGCCACATTTCACTGCTGAAGAGTCAGATGTGGCTAACAGCTCCAGAATTACGTAATACAGCCTTAGTCTGCTGGGTGCTAGAATAAATGCATTAAATGTATTGATTTATTTCCTCTTCACAATAATTCTGTAAGGGAAATATTACTATATGTTGTTATTTTATAGATGAGAAACCAAAGCAAGGATACACAATAATATGGTAGATACTAGAATCAAAAATCAAAGGTTGGTCTTCTGACTACAACTATTATATTATTTATTAAATTACTACTGTGTAAATGACTGTGTTCCTTGAAACAATCAGAAATATTTATCTTTCACCTTAATAAATGAAGACATAAGATATCAAGTCTTTACAAGGTAATCACAGGCCCTATGCTAACTAACCTATGTAGGTTAGTAAGAGCACATACATCCATTGCAAACTGACTAGATCCCTTGGCATAAAGAACCAACAAAATATAAAAAATAGTATGGAGATTTATAGAAAATACCAGTCCATTAGTACCAAAGATTCCTCATGAAAAGAGATGACATTTAAAATGGACTTTTATGCAGAAGTGTAGCTAAGAAGTAGGGTCCTCACTAACTAACATACATGCAGGCCTGGGTTACGGCTCTCTGTCACAACAAAACAAAAGACAAAAAGATTTTAGAAGCTTAGGATGAAGTCTTCCGAGGGCAGAGATGAGGATGCAGAGGAAAGAAGCATTGCGTTGTGCTGAAGGAATACATAAACCAAAAGTCATATGGCTAGTGGAGCAGATAGGACGGCAAACAGATGCAGTAGGAAAGCCATCTAAGGGCCACAACATCCTACACAATGCTTGAGGAAAATGGCAGCATTAACAAACCTGATGTTTAAATAAAAGCTGTCTAGCAACAATGGGCAAGACTAACAGCAGTAAATAGTTTACACAATGAAGGCCTGTGTAAGGGTATTGCTGCAGGAGGCCTGGATAGTAGATGTGAAAATCACAGCAGTCTGCATACTATAGCCATGTCAGGGATAAGCATTTCAACTCTTGGTGATGAGCGGTAACTGAATCGTTAACTTTGCTTGTAACATAATGCTCTGGTTAGCTGTAATATGTAGGTGGAGTTTTTAACCATCCCTTTTAACTTGAACTCCCAGTATCTCTGTGTATCCAGCATCAAGATTTGTACTATCAGCATTGTATCTGGCTCTTAGTTTGAAAGACGTCTTTCTATCAACTGAATTGTTACTGGTTCACAGATTTGATGGAGCGACACTTATCTTTTAAGTAAGACAGAATTATCCTACATCTCATGTATCAACTCAAAGACAGATCTGTGGAATCTTAGGTTCTTATTTCTAATATGATTGAGTAATATTCTGAAAGAATTAATGGGCATATCTAAAATGCATTAAAGGAAAAGGTAAAAATGTCCCTACTGTTTCCTTCCATCGTAGCTGTATTTGTTTTTTTTCATGATTAATTAAAACACACTTAAACTTTAAGCAAATCTTTTCACTTTCCTTCCTCTTACTTACCCCAGTGCTGTAGAGCTGCATACAGTTTGCCCTGGGTTAACGCTGGAGTGTAGCCTAATCACTAGCCTGAGATGATGTTTTGGCCAGGTAAAGCAGAGCAGTTATCCCTTGTGATGGAGCAATACTTAAGACTGTCCCAGAAAGATCTCCTTGTATCCAGCACTGATTCTGATGACCACTTCAGACCCAATTTATGTTGGAAATCTTGAGTGTTTGCCATATTAGCACTGTCAGACTAGGACATGAACCTGAGTCAGGAGAGCTCAGATGTCCAGCCTGGCATGATGGCAGAGGCAGGATAACTCCATATCCAAGGCCAGACTGTCCTACACACTGAGTTCCAGGCAATCTGGGACTACATGGCCAGTAGGACTTTGCCTCAAAAACATAAAAGGATTTATGCATAAAACCCAACCATCACAGAATATACTATAGGAAAGGGCCAGTTTATTTACAGATTTGGCATTTTATACTTCAGAATGGATATTATCTTCACTAGCACATAACTCATGGCTCCTCTTAGAAAGCACAGTATTTTGGTTATTAAATAAACACTTATGGAATATTTGTCATATGCCATGTTTATGCTAGGTTTAGTGATTCAAATATAAATAAAACATGACTCCTACCCCAGGGGACACTCTTGATGGCTGAGACAGATACAAAGAAATACAAAAAGGCTATTGTACTGGCCTATGAGTACCACAGATGTGGCTGCCACATATAATTTCTTACAGAACACACATGAAGGAAAACTAGTAAATTTGCTAGTCTGTGGAGGTGAGTAACATAACTTAGCTCTTACATAAGTCCCTCCTTGTACAAATGACTAATACAGAAAGGCCAGTCAAATGTACAGTTTCTAACACAGTGGACTAAATCTGGATAATGTTCTTATGTAAGACACTACAAACTTAGGGATTCTTTCTCCTAAAGTCAAACGATAATTTTCCCAATGGCTTATACATAGAATATGTACCTAACTGCCACCTTATTTGTTTTCAATATTGCTGCACCTATCAGTACTTGTGCTAGTGAGTTACTGGGGACTCCATCTTCCAATGGTAAGTTTGAATTATGCTAAGTATTAATATAGTAAAGGCCACACTTTTTACTGGCCTTATTTCTATGTGATACTAAAATACCACCCAAAATGCAACTTGGTTTGAACAGTACCCTATATTAGAAATAAATTCCCTACATATAATATTAAGCTATAATTTTTAATAGCTACTTCATTAAATGACCACCTTTCTGAAGGGACTGATCAGGTCTGATTAGTGCTTATGGGTTCTAAGAGGATCCCATGTAGGCCAATTTTAAATATGCATATACCATTATTTCTGGCAACAACTGTTTCACTTCTTTTTACATCTATCACTATATGTGTGTCTCTTAGAATCTAGCCTGTATTTCTCTCTCAGTGATATGAATGAGAATGTTTGGGAGATCCACCCGACTCTATAGCCCAGAAAAACATGACCGGTTGTGTGCAATTTGAATTGAAAAGGTTTTGCAAACTGCTTACTCAACAATTGCGGTACATATATCTACACACATGCATGCAATCACAATCCCACCACCACTTATAAAAGTCATCAAAAAGTGCAGGAGTGTTCCCCAGACCTCCTTCCCAATATCTGCAGGTACAGTCTCAAAATTCTTGTCTCAAACAGCCATTACCAATCCATCAATATTGATGAAGAACTGAAGCCTGTTTTCCATCTTTAATTTAGTCTACCCTCAGATAAGGAGCATGAAAGCTATGACAAAGAAGTTACAAAGATCAAAAAGCTAGTTGATGACAGTCTCAGTTGGAAAAGCCCCAGATCTGTGCCTTCCGGTCCATACCACAGTGCCTACCTGGAATGCTTCTCATTTACCCTGACCTGTAGTGTTCCTTGATCTCTTCATGTCTGTAGTGACAATTTGGGGTTTCAGTTTCTTAAAAAAACACACAGAGAGAGAAATATTATTTTTCATTTTAATACCAGGGGTAGAATATGGGTCAGACTGTCCAGAGCAGCGGACTGTGATTTACCTTGTGCTCTAGCAGGGGCATGATTTTGCCAGCTGCAGTTTCTGCAATTATGTGATGTTTGAAATGCTTTGGACTTTTCAGAGAGAATATAAACACTAGAGCCTTGAGAGGCAGGGATGAGGGTGGTTGTTTGCTGTTAGCCATGGGTTTGTAAGTAGCCATGTGCAAAGAAGATACAAGAAGAAGAAATTAGATATCCTGAAGGCAAAAATCAAACTTGGACCAAGGAACTTGATGCCCTAATCAGCAGGAAGTAGTCTAATGATAATGCTGCCCTTTCCCCTCTATTCCCTTTTTCTCTCCTATCTAGTGTTAGGAGGCTGAAAGGCTGGAAGAAATAGGATGGGGAAGGGTGAAAGAGAAAAGAACCCACAAAGTGGCTAACTCAACTACACATCTCCATAGTTTAACTCCTTACCAATTTCATTGTGATAGATACCTATGCACCCCAATTATTTTTCTTTTAGAGAATGTCAATGTCCCTGGCATTGAAAGGGAAGAAACTTACCATCATTTCACACCTACGCAGGTAATGACTGCCCACTTAACCTAGCATTTCCCACTAAGCCATCAGTTATGACTCGGAAGCTTTCACAGTACTCTTTCTATTTTAAACAAAAACAGAAAAAAATGTGTTATAGTCAGAAGACTCAGGCAGAAGGATCAAAGAGTTCTTAGCTAGCTTGTGATACACACACACATACACACACAGTTTGTTTAATATCATGATGAAAAATAACTGCTGTGTCTGTATCTTTCCAGTTCATGCACTGAATAGAGCAGAACTCACCATACCTTGTCTGAACCTCAGAAAAGATGAAATTTGAAAATCCTTAAACAATGAATTTAGAAAATGTATCCAAAAAGATAAAATACTCCAAAGTAAAATGTTAATGAACAGACTTACATGCAAGATAAGTATTCCTTGCCAAGAGATGTATTTCCTACATTTATTTCTGTGAACCATTCCTTAATGCACATACTTCTAGAAAATTTGAAAGTGTTTGACTTCCTGTTTATTATTTTAACATATTAACCTATGCTGGTTGATTTGGGTTGTTTTGTTTTGTTTGTTTGTTTTTTTTAATTCTCATATATTGTGTGCCTGCTAAACTAGTACAAAATTTATTACTAAAACAAACTGGTATCACATCCCTCAGAATAACTCCTGTAAGTCTGATATTTCTGTACCCAGGATAAAGACAAGAAACTAATAGATCCTTATCTCTTGTATCAGGCAAATGCCATATTCATTTTCATGTACATTATCTCAAAATACTCAAGCATAAATACATTTTGCCTGTTTTATAGAAAGAAGAAATAATGATCAAAAAGCAAAAGATATCAAAGTCTGAGCAGGAGTTAAGGAGGGTGTAATGGGAGTGGGGAACATACCAGAATTAAATAGTATTGGTGATGGTGTACTTTAAGATGACCCAATTTATGGCGTGTGATTATATATGTATGATAACTAATTCAATTCATAATCCAAGTGAAGGACATTTAGGAAGTTTTGTACCATTTTCAACTTTCTTATGGGTGTAAACTCATTTCAAAATTAAAATTAATTTTCTCAAGGCATAACAGTGTGGACATATAATATTAAAGTTGTAGGGTAAATTGTTATATTTTTTAAGCCACATGTAAAAACAGATAAAACAATGCCCTCAAGACTATCTTTCTTCAGTAGTAGAATTAATATTCAAATTCAGATCTTTGTTAGCTCCAAAGGTATCATTCCCTTTATTGTAAAGCCAAAAGTAACAGTACTGCGGTATCACTTAAAAACATAAATCTCTTCACTATTATACACATTTACATGACCCTTTCAGAAATAAAACTCTATTAAATAAATGTTTTAATGAAGATTTACACACACACACACACACACACACACACACACACACACACAAACACACATGTACCCTGTCTTCATGCACATCAGAAGAGGGAATCATAGAATCATATCCATGATTGTAAGCCACCATGTGGTTACTGAGAACTGAACTTAATACCTCTAGAAGAGCAATCAGTGCTCTTAACATCTGTGCCATCTCTTCAACACAACCAAATGTGTTTTACTTTGAAACTCTAAAGTCTATGTACTATTCATCAATCTTTAACAACTGGTTGTCTGTATGCAAATAAGATGTCATTATTTTTAAAACTTGCAATATGTAAGAATATTCAAATGTAAGCAACTAAAGAAAAATTTATTTGTACAGAAACGTATTTCTTTAATTGCAAAATAAAAATGTTCAAATTAAAAAAAAAATTCTGTGCTACATTAAGTTCAGGACAAAAAATAACTGTGTGTATAAGCCAGTGATTCACAATCTGTGTGTCATAACCTCAAAGAAACCAGCAGAAAATAGAGATATTTACAAAGAGATACTGCTACAATTCATCACAATAGCAAAATTACAGTTATGAAGTATCAAGTAAAATTATTTTGTGAGAAAATGTATTTTATGAGAAAATGTAACGGTCGCAGCATTAAGAAGGTTGAGAACCACTGGTGTAAGGGGAGATCCTAAACAATATAGCAGTTAGTTATTTATGAGTGAATGATTTAAAAACAAACGGCAAAAACAAACAAAATAAATGGCTTTGTCTTCCCCTGTCACAACTGCAGAGCTGGTGGCACCAAGAAACAACAGTGAACGTGTGAAAACTCTGCAGTGGTGGTAGGAGTTTTTAATCAAGAAGTTATTTCACTACTTTAAAAAAACATATACTTATGGGTTACCAACTTCTCACAATATCTTAAAATTGAAGTGTGAGTTTTTGTGCACTTACTAACATGCTAATTTACCAAGCATTGATATATAATATGAAAATGTACAGTAGGTTACAGCAAACAAGAAAAGAAAAGCACTAATGTTTACTTCCAACATGAGCGAGCACCTCAGAATTTTTACAGATCCAAAAGTTCCAATATTACAGATAAAGCTGGAGCAAAAGAAATGATTCAACTGCTACCCCACCCCAACCCTAAAAATCTACCCATTTTCTGGGAAGAATGTGACTCCCAAGTATGAATTCTGAACATTGTTTTTCTATTGTATAACAATAAAATAATTCTAAGATCTACAGATCCCATGCAAAATTAGTATTTTCTACTATTAAGAAAAGTAGTAGGATGAAGCAGAAGAAATTTTAACAGTGTAATTTAGCCAAAATCGCCCTAATTAATAAAAAATGCTTTTCTTTTTTGAGGCAATGTCTCACTCTGGTCCAATCTGTCCCAGAACCCACTCTGGAGTCCAGAATGACTTCAAAATACTGATAATCCTCCTGCCTCAGCTCCAGAATGCTCAGATTACAAAAACAAACCACCACATCCAACAATAATTATTTTCTTAATTGATACCCAAGAAGTCATAAAAATAAATGGGTTTATCAAAACACAATTTACAGGAGCTACAAAAAAACCAGATATACATGATATGCATGTATATGTATGCATAATAATAAGTTAACTTTAAAAATCAAGGGACTAGAGAAATGACTCAGGGTAAAGTGCTTGGTATGCAAACATGAGCACCTGAATTTAGGACCTCTATACCCACATAAAACATGGCAATACACATCTATAATCCAAATACTGAGAGGTGGAGGCAGAGATAGGCTGGTTTTTGCTGGTTAGCCTTTGTGAGTTACAAGTTCAGCAAAAGACCCCATCTCCCAAAGAAAAGCAACAGAGGAAGACTGGATGCTACCTTCTGCTCTCCATATACACAGAAGAGGCATGGGTACCTACAGGCATGCGCATGTACTCAAACACACACATACAGTCCACATACAGTCCACACAACAGAAACTGTTTAATAACTGCCTTTTATTTTGACATGAGTATCAGTATGAATGTCAGCCCCAGAAATACTTGAACAAATTTCTGCTTCCCCAGATTTTACCTTTCTAATGTCACGAGTATTTGTTTATGCACAACACACAGATTTGCTCAACCAAGAGAAAATATACAATGTAGGTTTATACGTCAGCTTTTACTTTTGAGCCTAAAAGTTCTCTATAAAACTGTTTAATGTCACAGGGTACCCCTGCCATCTCACATTCTGCTTAAAACTTTTCGTAGCTATGTGTGGTCACATATGCCCACAATGGCAACTCTTGGGAGAGTGAAGCAGGACTGAGCTGGAAACCAGCCTCACATTCTCAGCAAGACTCTGTCCCTGTAGTCTCTTCAGAAGCTTTCACAGGCAATGGAGAATAGTATTTTTACTCTGAATTCATAAAATCTATCTTAAAGGAGAACTATCAGTGGTTTGGCAAATGGAGTTGGTTGTTTAAGTCTATAAAACAACTAGTTGGTCAACAGAAAGATGCTACAACAGGCATGTATGTTAATCTTTATCTGCATAAAACTTCACATCAATTCTTACACAGCTCTGTTTTCTTTTTTTCAAATGTATTTAAAGTTCTAAACATTGTAGGGGAAAGACACCAACATCAATGGGGTTACTGCAGGATACTTCCAACATTACACTTGCTCAAATGTCTAACTCACCATTTATAACTATTTTTGGAGTCAACTTATTAATTGAATTCAAAAACTTAATTTTGACTTTTCTGATCAAAAATGGAATTATATTATTTTATCACCAACCAGATGCATCATGTTATCCAATGATTCAGAAAGCCAAAACTTAGGTCACAGAAATCTTGATAGCATTACAAGAATTAGACATGGGTGTCTGAAACCAATTTCAAATGAATAGCTCTAAGGCAGGCATTTACAGCTATGGCACCATTACTTCATTATCTTCCATGATAACTAATTTATCAAGAATAGTGTATATTTCTGCTTATTTGTGCTTTTTGATTTTCCCTAGATATTTAGTAATACATTAATTACCTTAATAGATCATTCAGGTGTGTAGATCTCACCAAATACCTAATTAAAGTTCTTCAAAGGTTATGTTTTTTGCTTTTTGAGACAGGATTTCATGTGCAGTCTGGTCTTGATCTCATG
Source organism: Apodemus sylvaticus (assembly GCF_947179515.1). Classification (NCBI taxonomy): domain Eukaryota; kingdom Metazoa; phylum Chordata; class Mammalia; order Rodentia; family Muridae; genus Apodemus; species Apodemus sylvaticus. Next base: position 88,034,908 of record NC_067486.1, on the reverse strand, counting down.
TGCACAGACTGGTCTTGAACTCATGATGTCCTTGTACTCCTGATCCTCCTTCCTCTGCCTCCTGAATACTAGAAATAAATTTTTTTGTTGTTGTTGGGGGGAGGGCATCAAACCCAGGTTTTGCACATGTTAGGTAAGCTCTCTACCACTGAGCTACTCAAGCCTATATTATACAATCTTATCTCACTTAAGAGGTTAAAGTCGGTGCATAACCATACTTCCAGACATTACATATATCATCTATTCCTGTATCTTCAAAGTTATAATTGCAATTGCAGAGCATTACAACATTAAATTGTATGTGTATTATATCCTAATAAAATTGCTTCTAGAAATTTCAACCATAGGAACAATAAAACTAAGTTTATTTAAAAGTCTAAGCTATTCAAAATTATGGGGAAAATAATAAAAAAGGTCTCAGAAGATGGAAAGATCTCCCATGCTCATAGATTGGCAGGATTAATATAGTAAAAATGGATCTACAGATTCAGTGCAATCCCCATCAAAATTCCAACTCAGTTTTTCATAGAGTTAGAAAGAGCAATTCTCAAATTCATTTGGAATAACAAAAAACTCAGGATAGCAAAAACTACTCTCAACCATAAGAGAACTTCTGGGGAAATCATGGTCCATGACCTCAAGCTGTATTATAGAGCAATAGTGATAAGAAAAAAAACTGCATGGTATAGGTAAAGAGACAAGCAAGAAGATGAATGGAATAGAATTGAAGACCCAAAAATGAACCCACACACCTATGGTCACTTATATTTGACAAAGGAGCTAAAACCATCCAGTGGGGGGCAGGGGGAGACAGCATTTTTTAACAAATGGCACTGGTTCAACTGGAGGTTGAACAGCATGTAGAAGAATAAAAATTGATCCATTCTTATCTCCTTGTACAAAGCTCAAGTCCAAGTGGATCAAGGATCTACACATAAAACCAGACACACTGAAGCGTGTAGAGAAGAAAGTGGGGATGAATCTTGAACACATGGGCACAGGGGAAAAGTTCCTGAACAGAATACCAATGGCTTATGCTCTAAGATCAAGGATTGACAAATGGAACCTTATACAATTACAAAGCTTTTGTAGGGTAAAGGACACTGTCAATAGGACAAAGCGGAAACCAATAGATTGGGAAAAGATCTTTACCAATCCTACATCTAATAGAGGGCTAATATCCAATATATGCAAAGAACTCAAGAAATTAGACTCCAAACAATCAAATAAACCTTTTAAAAATGGGGTACAAAGCTAAACAGAGCTCTCAACTGAGGAATATCAAACAGCCAAGAAGCACCTAAAAAAATGTTCAACATCCTTAATCATCAGGGAAATGCAAATCAAAACAACCATGAGATTTCACCTCACACCAGTCAGAAGGGCTACAATCAAAAACTCAGGTGACAGCAGGTGCTGGTGAGGATGTGGAGAAAGAGGAGCATTCCTCTTTTATTAGTGGGATTTCAGCTGGTACAACCACTCTGGAAATCAGTTTGTCAGTTCCTTAGAAAACTAGACATAGTATTATCTGAGGACCACTCCAGCATATACCCAGAAGATGCTCCAACATGTAATAATGACACATACTCCTCTATGTTCATAGCAGCCTTATTTATGATAGCCAGAAACTGGAAAGAACCCAGATGTCCTACAACAGAGGAATGGATACAGAGAATGTGGTACATTTATACAATGGCGTACTACTCAGCTATTAAAAACAATGAATTCATGAAATTCTTAGGCAAATGGATGGAACTAGAAAATATCATTGTGAGGTAACCCAATCACAAAAGAACACACATGGTATGCACTCACTGATAAGTGGATATTAGCCCAATAGTTTAGAATACCTAAGATATAATTGACATACTTCATGAAGCTAAAGAAGAAAGACTCAGGAGTGGGTGCTTCGTGATAGAATTCTTAAATGTTGCACTCAACAAACATAAAACTTGTGCATTGCACATGATGTTTCTTAGGGCAAGATGGTGGCATCAAAAGCTGTGAGTGTCGGGGGGGAGGGGGGGGCAGGTCTACCTGATGAGACTTGCCCCAAAAAATTCAGAGGACAGAAGAGGAAGATGGGGAGGAGGGGTTGTTCCTGAGAAATAGGTGCTGGAAAAGATCATGTAGCTGGGGTTGGGTCTGGATAAGGATCAATCAATCAACTGATTCCAAGGCCTATAGCACCTAAGCACGGGGCTCTCTGAGCAGGCTAGATCTCAGCTCGTCAACACATCTTTCTACTAATATTTCCATCATTGCTCCACATCACCTCTGTAATTTCTTCATTCTCCCCTCCACCCACCTCCACTTAGTCTTCTATTTAGAACACAAATATCCAAATGTAAAATTTTAAATGTGAGAATTTAAAATTTTTAAACAAATAAAAATGTCTCACTTTAGAGCGAGTACTCTTAAAACTTGCACACTACTGAAAACTGAGACTAAAACTGTGCATAGGAAAGCGATGAGCGCCTGTGGCTCCACTGACTTCTGTCTCACGGGTGCTATCAAGTGGATGTTGAAGGTCTTCTTATCTTTTTACCTTCTCTTCTCGTAACAAGTCTGTCTGTCTCCATAAAGTGTTCATGAAGGGACAAAGAGCTGAAAGCTCAAAATAAGTATCGCGAAAAAGTCAGTGCTGGTGTCAAATGACAGAGATGGCTTTCACTTTTTCATCTCTTGTTCATCAAAAAACAATGCATTGGAAGTCTGATATCACATAGTATGCAATACCATTATGAATCTTTACTAAGTATCTAATATTGGCCCAAACTTAAGAGAAAAGAGAAGCAGAAAAGAAAAGAGGAACACACCAATACCAAAAGCAGGAGATGGCTTTCTCCAGTACTTTGTAACTAGACCCAAGCCCTTTCTTTAAATGATGTGGCTCCTTCGTCCTACAGGCCACAGTCTTTGCCTCTGGCCTGTCTCCATGGTCACCTACCCCACACTAACACAGTGCTGCACACAGGGAAGCAGCATGGAATACGCCCCAAGAAATGCCAAAGAGGAAAGTGAGCACTGCTATTCTCATAAAACCCGTCAAAAACTGGACCAGGCACAGCCCCTTCAGTAAGGTGCTCCCAGGAAACCTGCTTGAGAACATTGAAACATATAAAGATAAGGGATATGCTAAGCTATATGGAAAGGGGAGGCAGAAAAAAAGTAAGAGGGGTAAAAGCTGTTGGGGTTCTTTACCTAAGTGCTCAGCCTAGGAGAGGGGCCAGAGTTGCCCTGGAATCAATACAATTAGATCTCTCCCTATCTGAGAGGAAGTACTCCAGACTCCCATGTCCATCTGTAATGTCCTCTGATCATATTCCAAAGCACAAAGTAATGAGAAACATCCGGATAATTTGATACCGACCTAAATGAGGCTGCAAAGACACGTCAATTCTATCTACAGGGCACAGAGATGTTTGCCCTCATAGGATATATACTGTGTTGCACGTGTTCCCAAGCCTGTGCTTGTGCACACACACACACACACACACACACACACACACATGTGCATGCTACTCTTACCCCTCCCATCCACAGGTATGGATGCATCTTACTCCCACATAACCATATATAAGGGTGTGTGTGTGTGTGTGTGTGTGTGTGTGCATGTGTATGCACACATGTGTGCTTCTGTTACTCCCACCTCTCAGTCAATGGGAAAAAAAGAACGATAAGCTACTAAAGGAAAGGTTGCTTTGAAAAGAACATTGAAAAAAATGATGTTTCTAGATGCAGCATAGAAGACAAAATACTTGTTTTCACTCTGTGGTTATTCTTTAATGGTATTTATCCAGTACTGCATTTTATACTGCTTAATTTTAGGGTTATTGCTTCTACTTCACACATAAGACATTGAGCACCTAATTTTTTATATCATAAAACCTCAAAAGTTTGATAAATTTTACCTTCTAAAATAAAAAAAGGAAATGTAGCTTGCAGTGGGTGTTCACACTGCAGTAACAGCACTGGCCAGACAATAAGGATCAGGAAACGAAACCAGCCTTGGCTACATAGCAACTTTGTAGCCAACCTGAGACACCACAACCCCTCACCCCACCCAACCCTGGCCCACCCAGCCCCCACCCCACTCCATCAAAACAAAACAAGACTAAAAATGTCTGAATGCTGAGTTCTACTTTGCAAAACAAAGCAATTAGAACTCACACACCTGGGCAGGATGTAGAACTTAACACATAAAAACCTCACAAAGTTTAAGAGCTTTTCTGTTTTAATCAATCAGTACAGGACTGTCTAAAGGCAGTGGTTTTCAACCTTCTAATGCTGTGACCTTTTAATATAGCACCTCTTAGTGTGGTGACCCCCAACTATAAAATTATTTTCATTCCTACGTTATAAAAAATTTTGCTACTGTAAATTTGTATTTTTTTTTATTCTTTCATACAATTATATCCCTAACTTGGTTTCCCTTCCCTCCTCTCCTCCAAGTCTCTCCCTGAACCTTCCTTCTCCCCTAGATCCATTCCTCCTCTACAGGCCTCCCAGGGATATTAACACAACACAGTAAGTTGCAGAAAAACTAGTTACCTCCCTTCATTTTTAGGCTGGACAAGGCAACCGAGTAGAAGAAAAATGGTACCAAAAGCAGGTAAAAGAGTCAAAGACAATTTCCCACAAGAAGATCAACCTATACAAACCATAGCATACATGCATAGAGCCTAGGTCAGACCCCTGAAGGCTCCCTGATTGCCACTTCAGTCCCCCTGAGCACCTGATGAACCCTGGTTGTTGACTCTGGTTTTTCTTGTGTTCTTGACCACTCTTCTGGCTCCTATGACCCCCATCTTCCTCAGAATCCCCTGAATGCAGTCTAATATTTGGCTGTGGGCTTCTGCATCTGAGCCCATCAGTTGCTGGATGAAGACTTTCTGATGATGCTTATGCTAGGCTTTAGGTTCTGGTCTATGAGTATAGCAGAATCATTTCATTGACTGCTCATGTTTGGTTCTATCCTGGGACTCTGGACTATCCAGTCTCTGCTCTTGGTCCTCCAGGCAGTGTCAGGGGTGGGCTTCCTCTTCTTATAGCATGAGTCTCAAGATGGAGACTGATTGGCTGGCCACACCCACAAGTTCAGTGCCACCTTACAGGTAGGATAAATCATATACTGAAACTTTGTGGCTGGGTTGATGTCCCACTCCCACCACTGGAAGTTTTGCCTTGTTACAAAAGACAGCTCACTCAAGCTCTGTACCCCTAGGAGTCTTAGCCAGGGTCATCCTTGTAGGTACCTTAGAGTTTCTACTGCACTAGGTTTCTACCTCACCTTTGAAATGCCACCCAATTCCAGTTGTCTCTCCCAGTACCCTCCATCCTCCTTCCATCAGATCCTTCATGCTCCAGTCCATTTTTCCTTGTTATGAGCTATAATATACATACCAGATATGCAGATTTCTGATATGCAACCCCTGTGAAAGCGCTGTTTGACTCCCCAAAGGGGTCGTGACCCTCAGGTTGAAAACCACCAGCCTAAGGTCTCATGTAAAACCCCCAGTGAGTTATTCTACATATAGCACACAGACATTCATCTGATGGCTCTTAAAATCTGAATAACGCAATGCTTGTCCCATGCCATACTGGGTTTAGTACAAAGCATGAAAAACAAAGATTTATGATACTGTCATATCAGTACTTCAGAAATATAATTTCATAATAGTACTAAAACATTTGGTGACCCACTCATTATTGATCTATGTCATAAATAAATATACCTGTATTTGTCCATCCGATCTCTCTTTCTCTTTCTCTTACCTAACTCCCAGGCACTCTTCCCACCTCTATCTTCAGGGAGCTGGGATCACAGGAACATCTCCCAACTTCTCATGGACACTCCTGCCACACATTTGTACACACTCACACAAACTCCCTGTCATTGTGTCATTGTGTGGTTGCTCTTTGGGATCACAAGTGCTACTGTGATCAATGACCAATAAACAGCTCCAAGTCTTTCCTATAATTTTCTTTTCCTTTGTTTCTCCAGACAAACAAGTTCAGTCTTGGCTGTCCTGGAACTTCCTCTCCTGACCAGGCTGGACTCAGACTCACAGAGAGCCACTGCCTCTGCCTCCAGAGCTCTGGGATTAAAGCATCAGGAGACTCATCACCCCCAACAGTCCATTTAAGCCACTAAGGGGACACCAAAAAACAAGTGGCAATCACTGGCTACAACAAGGGTAGACTAGGGGTATGGATTTGCTGTCCCTTTCTTTAGAGTCAGGTAGCAACCACCTAAGAAATAAGGATGCATACCTCATCTTTTAAAGGCAGGAAGGCTGTTAAGAAGTGCACTGAGTAATGAATTTAACTCATGCACTAGACACTATTGTAAGTAAACAGATGACATTTAAATTTGGCTTGAGACCTGGCAGAACTTATGAGATTAAAAACAATATCCACTGTTACTTTTATTTAGAGCTAATAGGCTCTGGAGTGAGACTGTTTCCAAAGAAATCTGATGTTTTATTCCAACCATTTTGAAAGAGAGGAAATCTTTAACTTTCCTACTATTTCTGGATGCAAACATGGCAGGTGTTGATAGAGTGCACTTCACTAATCTGCTAATTACAGAGTAAAAGAGATCAGAAGCCTTGGGGCAGGGAACTGAGGGCTTTCTTTGCGTGATTTACATTCTAGTTAGTGACACTCTTTATGTCCTCGAATACGGTATCAATCCATAATTACAGGTGACTTTCTTAATCCAATATAGACATGACAAGACATACTAAGAACAGAAATGTAACATTGCTTGTACAATATAAACAAGTTATAAAATTTAATGTGGGTCAGTATAGAGTACTTATCTCTCACATGAGAGGCCTCAGTCCAATCCTCAGGAAAAGAGAAAAAGAAAAAGAAAAAAAATAGATATATATATAAGCAAAGGTCATGTATCTGATAGATATAAAAATTTTTTATCATACCAATTTTGTAAATGATTTTAAATTCATTACAGAATATCCACAGGGAAGAAAGTTACAATCCTCAGATTATGTCATGAGGTATCACTTTAAATTGGCTAATTACTGTTTCCATGTGTAAACACTTGTGAGGGGAAAAACCCCACATTCTCTCCAAATATAAATGTGACCACTTGGCCACCTAATATAGCTGATGCCAAATAATAATGAAACTTTGTCTAAAGTAACTGGCACAAAGCCAAAAGCAGACAAAGCAATTATATAAAAATGGTTCATCAGAATACTAGAAAAGCCATTACTTAAATAGAAATGAATTTAGGTTTTATTAGAATGAATGAAAAGAAAATTAGACCTTTTTCTTTAACATATTCCTTTAAATTCAGGTATGATCTAACATCGCTGCCTCTAAATTAAGTTAACTTTTTCCTGTTTGAAGGCTTCTCTAACTCGGTGGTGGGAGGCTTTGAAAAATACACCTGGTAGACTGGAGAGCGAGCTGTTTGCAAACACATCATGCCAGATTTGAACACAGTATTTACTTAAAACTTAACTAAGCCGGTTATTTTCAGTTTGGATATCATAAAACAATTTTCAGTTTTATCTCTGTTGGTGATGTTTTGTTCATGATGGAATGTCTAGAAGACAAATTTTCTCAATAATGTTTTTTCTTCCTTTCCTTTTGAGGTATTTATAAAACCAAAAACAATTATTTCTAGGTACTTAATTCCACCCTCCAGGGCATGAACTGTGTCTGTTATCATACAGAACACCTAGATTGCTTATAAACTCAATGATAATTAAGGAACATCAAAGTAAACCCAAGATGTTTCACAGGGAACCAGCACCTATCATCTTCTGGCTACTGAATGACATATTTCTTGTCCCCTGGAGTTCCACCAAGAACTGATTTTTCCCCTCCCCTAAACAATAGAATGTTCTTTCTTAATGTAGCCTTTACTCTTTTAGGGATCAGATAAGTCTAAGCTTTAAATGTAAACCACTGAAGGCAAAGAAAGCAAGGCCAAACACATGCAGCTACAGAAAACTTAAAAGCTCCTCCATGGCCAAGGCAAAAGAAGCAATGAGCAGAAGGAAAGATAACTCACAGAATGAGAGGAAAACATTTAAATTTCTGATATGACAGTAATATCCAAAATATATAAAGAACTCCTAAAACTCAAAAACTAGCAAAACCTATGAAATCCAATCTTAAAACGGACAAAATATCAAAAAGGGTCCTATGTCTACCTATCACACCCAACCCAAGAGAGCTGAGGCCAGAGGATAAATGGAAGCTACAGCTGGCTCAAGTCCATAACAGCTACTAGAGAGACTGAGGCAGAAGGATGGGAAATCCATGGGTCTAAAGCCAGTATACGCAACTTCGTAAGACTTTGTCTTGAAATAAAACACAAAAGGAGCTGGACACACAGCTCCGTGGTAGAGTGATTATCTCAATGGCTGAGGTCCTAGATCTGATATCAGTACTGGTAGGTGGGAGGCTAAAAAGGAGAATCATTCCATCCCTAGATTTCAAGGCCAGTAGAGACAACAAAACCACAGAAGAGATACGTTACCTCACAGTTGTTATCACCATATTTATCATAAAATAACAGCAGGCATTGGTGACAACATGGACACACAAAATCCAACACATAGACACTCTTGGAAGAGCATAAAATGGTACAAATGTTATTAACCCCACCCCCCAAAAGGCAATTTCTCAAACTACAAAAGGCAGACTACCACATGGTATGATCTAGCAACCCTAAGTCATAGTGTTATCCAGAAGGACGGAAAGAAGGAGGGAAAGAAACGCAGGGGTAAAGTGAGACCATGTTTTGGGGTTTGGTTTTTGTTTGTCTGGTTGGTTGGTTTTGCTTTATTTTTGACAACATTCCAAAACTGAGAACAAGGAAAATATTATGTAAGTTGGACTTCATCAAAATTAAAATGATAGACAGTGTTAGGAATGTTTCTGAGGGCCACTGTTGCTCACTGTCACTAGTATTGAGTTAACATTTAACATGTAATAACATCTTGTCTGGAAAAAAACATTCTTAAACTTCTTTCAAAAAATTTTAAATTGTTTCAAAGGGCATCAAAAATATAAAAAGACAGCTCACTGAATGGGAGAAAGTATTTGCAAATCTTGAATCAGATAGAGGATTGTAACCACACCGTATCAACAGCTTTTTATACCTCAACTAAAAAAAGACAATCTAGGGGAAGTGAATGCCTCAGCAGGTAAAGGTGTTTGCCACCAGGCTTGAAATCCTGAGTTCAACCCCTGAAACCCACATGGTAAAAGAGAGAGCCAACATGCAACACGGGACACATAGTCCTAACTTTTACCACATATGTATTTTTTAAGACCACAAGAGGTTTTTTTGGTTTTTGGTTTTGGTTTGTTTTTCTGAAGACAACTCAAATGGACAAAATGAAGGCCACATGATCAAACAATTCTTCTTAGAGGTATACATCCAAGAGAAATAAAAACATCTGACCCTCTCCCAAAGAAAGTTCTCAGCAGCATTATGCATAATAGTAAAAAATCCATAAATTGATGATGCTAAAAGAAACCGTGTATCCATATAATGGGGTATTATTAATGTACATTTTAAAGGGTGATTACATGGTGGTATGTGAGGTATCTCACAAGAAAGCAGTTAAAACTAAACCACTAGGATTTATATCACCAAGCAGTTGTGGGGAGGCAGCCATTGAGATTACCAAACTGGTTGTTTGGCTAATAGGAATGAGCAGGCAGTGCCACAAGGAGAAGGAAGCGTATGCACAGAAACGCCCGTAACTGAAGCCATTATAGTTTATGCTCACTTTAAACTCTGCTTTCCAAGGCAGACATCCCCAAACACTGAGTGGGTCAAGATTAGCCACCAGAACCAATGGCATTCATGGTGATTCCCTGCCTTCTCCTCAACAATGAGGCTGAGCTGGGTGGGTGGCTAGTGAACCCCAGGGACCTGCCTGTCACTGACTTCCCAGCCCTGAGAACAGCAGTGAAAGATGCCATGCTGACTGGCCCATTATACTTGTTGGGGAGCAAGGTCAAGTCTTCATGCTCCTGTGGGAGGCGCTCTACCAACTGAGCTCTCTTCCAGCTCTGAGAGTTCATTATGATGTTTAAAATGAAATCTTTTCCACTCTACATATCCAAGTATTTGTCTTTATTATTATGTGAAAGTGACCTGTAAAATCATTCCTCTTCTCCTCCATATTACAGCAAGCATGAAAACACATGTATAAAAACCAGGTGATAGCCACACTGTGCTATGGCAGCCACAGCAAAGCAGGAGCACAAGGAGATTCACATGCTCCATTTTAAAACCAGATTTATAAAACATACAAATCCCTGTTAAAACATTTTTCACGATTTTGCAGTGTGTAAAAATTATGAGACGTAAGTAACATAATCATTCACATATCTTACAATAGCCATAAAAGCCACTATTACCCTGGCAGGTCAGGCCAAGCAAGTGAGTGCGAGCATTGCTAAAACAAACTCTTCATCCTTGCTGAAGCCACCTTTCAAACATTTACAAAATATTTAAAATAGCCCTGAGGCTTAACTCTAAATTTAAAGTAAGGAAAACCGCTAGCTTCATCACCTACTTTGGACTCCCTTAATCTAGGAAATATTCCCAGGAACAACAAAAAAGAATAGCTCCCTCTCCTCTCCCACCGCATCGCTGCGGTCCCCACGCGGGCCGCGCCGGGCCCCGTTCCCAGCCACAGCTCGGGGCTCTGAACAGGCCGGCAAGTTGGGAAAGTTGCCGCGGGATCCGGCAGCTCCGTGTATCCCGGGTCCCCGCGTCCCGCGCCCTCCCCGAGGGCACCGGGTCCCCAGAGTCCCAGACTGCCCGCCGCTCACCTAAGGCACGGGGAAGCCCTCGCTCCCGTCCGCCTGTCCGCCCGCAGCCGCCTCAAAAACTTGGGGCCAAGTTGAGGGGTGGGGGTGGATTTCAGGGGCGCAGCCGGCTGCCCGCCTCCTCGCGCCGTGGCGCTAGAGGAGAACGCGGCCCGCCGTGGCCCCGGGGCGTCCCGCCGGGCTCTGTCCCTACCCAGTGCAGCCGCAAGCGGAGAGGAGAGGAGGTGGAAACTTCTTACCTTCTTGGCGTGCTGGTTGTCAAGTGCAGCCCCTGCCTCTTGGTCTCCTCTTAGCGGCCGCGCCTGGACCCGCCCCTCAGCTCTCCGCTCCGCCTACTCCCTCCCCGCCGGCCGCTCCTGGCCGCGCTCCCCGCCCGCGCCACTCCCCACCCACCTGCGCGCGCAGAGGGACCCAGTAAGATGTCAGTAACAAGGGCTGATTCTAGATAGAAAAAAAAGTGTTGTTTAAAAAAAGTGTTTGAAAAGTGATGGGGGAAGAACAGAAAGTTATAGAAAATAGCAGTTACTTCTCAACCTGTTCTGAAGAATGAACATGGGAAAGTTAATAAAAAAACACAGGTTTCTGGGCACCTCCCCGCCCTTTTCAAAGGAAGAAATATAGATTTTCATGCCTCTTAAATTAATAAATGTAATTTTAGTTTTGAAAATGATTTATACAAACAGGCTTGAGTTATGCTACAGGAAAATTTGTGGGAATTGCAGAATCTTACTGTACTGGATGGCTTTATGTCATTTTGACACAAGTTAAAGTCATTGGAAAGGAGGGAACCTCAATTAAGAAGATGCCTCCATAAGATCTGGCTATAAAGCATTTTCCTAATTAGTGATCAGTGGGGGAAGGCCCAGTCCATTGTGGCTGGTACCGTTGCTGGGTTGGTGGTCCTGGGCTCTATAAGAAAGTAAGGTGAGCAAGTCGTGGGGAGCAAGCCAGTAAGCAGCATCCTCTATGGCATAGGATCTTCTGCCTCCAGCTCCCTGCCTTTGTGAGTCCCTGCCCTCATAGCTTTTGATGATTGTACTGTTAGATTGACTGAACTGTGAGCAAAACAAAGCCTTTCCTTCCTAAGTTGCTCTGACCATGGTGTTTCACCACAGCAATAGTAACCCTAACTCACCATATTTGAACATGTTTCAGAGTGACATTGTATAAGTCTTACTTTTGAAATTGTGTATTTTATCATGAACAGCTGCAACCTAAGCAGACATAAGGCCTGGATCCCAGCCCCAGAACTGCCCAAACTGAAACAAACAACACAATGAACTAACTTAGTAACATGTAAAAAGAAAGAAATCTTATTTGTTTCTGGGTGAACGTGTGCTTATTTGCATGATTCTGTTCTAGGTTATCATACAAACTATCTCTTAGTAATTTCTTAAGTGAAAATAATGAAAACATTTTGAAGATGGTACATATATACATATATACATATATATGTACATATACACACATATACATACATACAAACATACATGTGTATACACACACACACAGACACACACACACACACACACACTCACACACATTGATTTTCTGAGACTAGGTTTCTCTATGTAGCTCTGGCTGTCCTGGAACTCATTATGTAAACCAAGCTGGCCTCTAACTCACAGATATCTGCCTGCTTCTCCCTTCCAGTTGGTGGGATTAAAGGTATATGCCACCATCAACTGGCCTTGAAGATGGTATTTATTTTTGGTGGTAATTGGAAAGATAAAGAAGGTTTTGAGATAGAATGGAACATGATCAGATTTACTCTATTGAAAAATATGTAGGCAAAGCTTATAGGGCGGATTTAAGTGAAGAAGAACAGCATGTCAAAGTTAAAAAGACTATATCCGTCACCAATTTCTAAGAATCAGACTAAATATTCATAATTTCTAAAAATATCTATATTACTAATAATTATAGATGATGATTTTCTTCAGTGGGTTTGAAAGCATACCAGGTTGAACAGGCTATTGTTACCATCTGTTAGAACATAGGTTATTATGTTTACATCACCAAGGAAGATGGGCCCAGGGTAATCATTACATTATGGACAATGTCTTAGCCCATCTGACTCAACACCACAGAAGACCACAATTGATTTATAAAAATCAGATATTAATTTCCTACAGTTGGGGATGCTGGGAATGTCAAGGCCGTAAAATGTAGTGTATAATAACGACAGTCTTGTGGAGTCCCCATATGGTCGAAGAGACAGAAGAGCAAAGGAATAAAAGGAAGTACTGTCCATACCTGGTGCTACTCCTATTCAGGAAGACTCTCTCCTCAGTACTTACTAACCTCGTAATGGCCCCCAAGGTCATTTCAATCTCTTAGCCACTGAGTTTTGCTTGTTTTTGTGTTTCTGTGATGGAGACTTCGACTCTTGTGTTTCCCTGGTTGGTCTCTAAAACCTAGGCTCAAATGGTCAGCCTCTACTAGATGGGATTCCGTGTGTGTGCATGTACTACTCAGAGCAAATATTAACACACTTAACGCATGAACTCCAGGGGTCACATTCAGACCATTTAGCAAGGAAACAAAGAGATTTAAGAAAATAGTTTTAGGGAAAGGCAGGCAATATACAAATGACCAATGAATGCATATATATCATTGGCCATAAGAGAAGTGTCAATAAACACACACACACACACACACACACACACACACACACACACGCACTGAGAGAGAGAGACAGAGAGAGAGAGACAGAGACAGAGAGAGAGAGAGACAGAGAGAGAGAGAGAGAGAGAGAGAGAGAGAGAGAGAGAGAGTATTATAGCATATGCCAGACCTGAGGAAAATTGCCCAGTGAATAAACCAATAACACAAGAATGAATACTGAATGGTCTGCTTACATGAGGTACTTGGACTTACTAAACACTTATGGTGAATCCACTTTAGGAAACCATCTTGACAATTCTTCAAAAAGTTAAATACAAAGTTAATTTTTAGGTATATTCAAGATAATTAAGAACCTATTCCACAAAAATTTACAAGGGAATATTTGTAAGACATGTTTCATAATATTCAAAAGGTCAAAATAACCTCAATATTCTTCAATTAGTAAATGCATTAAAGGTGTCCAAGTACAGAGTCTGAAGTTGTGTGTCACCATGCTTGGCTAAAATAAATCATAAAAGACATTGAGGGAGGGACTTGAAGGGGTGAGTTCTATAGATATAAATCATATCTCATTTTAGAAATGGAAGAAAACTTACCCTTAGGTTAAAAAAAAGAAAATATGGAAATTTATACTTGCTGATTAAGAGTACATGCTTAGAAATCAGACTCCTTGAGTTCAGAGCCTCAGTTGGGGGCTTCATTATGGAAAGCATAATGAAGTGGTTTGCTATAGAAAATGTATTTAGTTTCTGTATGCTAGAGTTGATCTGAAACAAAGTAATAGCCGTATCTCCTTAATAGAGACCTTGTAAGAGCCAGTTTGTACGTCAAAGAAAACAGCTTTCTACCCCACATATTAAGACCTCAGTAAATGGTGGCTAATGTTAAGAGTTTTAAAATTTATTTCAAAAGTATAGAACAATGTTGTCTGCATCATGAAGGACTAGGCTAAAAGGATCCATGACTTCTGAAACTAATGTTTGTTTACATCTCCACATGGGGATGAAAGCTTTCTTGGTGCAGAATTGGTACTATTCCTTCTTGCTCTTCCTGACTTCTAGGAAGCAGAGGTTGCCCCACAACGGGTGTTCCACGAGAGAAAACAACTAGACAGCCTCCTTCTGGTGTATATTCAAGTCCATGTTTGAATCTAGTGTGTGTTACTGTGTCATCAATGACTTTTCTGTGGACACAGAGGAATGAATATTCAGAATCCAGTTAGACATTATGGTGTTTTGGGAAAATGTCAGGAGTAGGTTCTCTTGTAGGTTCTATGACCACTCCAGTCATTGGTAGCTGCATAGATTTACAGTATCAGGTATGAATTCCCTATTATTAAATGGGCCTAGAGTCCAATTAGATGCCTTTAGTTATCCTGTAGATGTAAGTTACATATTGTACTTTTGGGGGTATCTGATGCTTAATAATCTTAAAATGTAAAGTCATGTTGGCACATCCATGTGTTCACAGCTAATGGGAGTGCTAAGTCAGGAACCCATTTTAAGTCCAGGACTTTGAGAGCAGTCTACACTGGCCCTTACCTTCAAAGTAAAGTCAATCTTAGGTGCCATATAATTATAGATGCAAGAAGTTTAGCATCTGGCAAATGTTACAGATGCTTTATTTGACTACCAAAAGTTCTAGGTCAGAGCTGGAGACTGGAGCTCTTAGAAACAAAACCAAAACCAAAACCAAAGCAAACAAAAACAAAACAAACTAGGATCCTAGCCAATGTCAGCTCAACAGTGTTTAAAGACATTAGGATAAAAGAAATAATAATAGGTTGCACTGGTCATGGTGTCTCTGCATAGTAATAGAAAAGTAGCTAAGACAGAGCTGTGCCTGCTGCATTCCTGCCCCCCCCCACTCCGACACACACACACACACACACACACACACACACACACAGCCTCTCCTTTTGTCTCTCCAGGGGCAATGCGCTGCAGAATAAATGTGGTGAGGAAGAACACCTTCAGCCTTTGCACAAACTACACTCTGTACCAGCTAGGAGTGGGCCTGTGAATAAGTTCTCAATGATAATAATTCTCCCCAATCTGGGACACCTTGCAATTCTTTCACCTTGAGTGTTCAACATTGGGAAGAGCATTGGAGACGTGGAAGCTGCCTTTGACCCCAGCAAGTATGGTTTTCTAATCTAATTCACTCTCGATATCCAAGTGTGAATGCCATTGAATTGTGTGGTACAGAGTTTAAGTCACTTACATCCCTACACCACCCTTGCTCTAGTTAATATTTGGCTGCATACAGCAGACTTTGCAGAACCAAAGAGTTGATATGACCTTCTTGCTAGATTAGTAAGAAGTTTTAAGACAAAACCAAAACAGCAATAACAACAAAACAAGCCTTCAGACAGGCATTCATCCTGTTAAATAGGGAAACCTTCATCAGGTGACCCACGTGTACCAGAGATAGTTAATAAGGCCTGGAGGAACGTAACTGCTTGTGCCAGGGACATGTGAGTTTTCAATGTCTGTCAAAAGACTGTTGAGTAGAGCTACAGTGCATTTGAGTCTTGTGCCCCTCAACACCAAGCCAGTGTCTAGCACATAACTGGCTCTCAACAACTGCTGTTTAAATTATTGACTGACCAAATAAAGACTCCATTGAAATAAATTCCTGGGATCTACTGAGGAACCTTTCAAATATTTTGTGGAAAATGAACATTTGAATATCTTGACGCTAAAGTGTTTTTGTAATGGTATAAATTAATAGAGAGAGTATGACTAACCTTTGAGAGAAAAAATTACAAGCAACTGTTGTAATAGACTATTGGTGTAATATTTTCCTTTAAAAAATGCTTAAATTTTATTTTATGCTTGGGGTCTGTAAAGGAGCAGGAGAGGGCTCTTGTCTGTTTGCAGAAATAGGTTATTTAAAGCCAGGCATAGTGGTGCTTGGCTGTAATTTCCAGACGTGAGGGGAAGAGGCAGGAGGGTCGAGAGATCAAGGTCATTCTCAGCTACCTAGATGAAGGCTAGTCTGGTCTACATGATATTCTGCCTGAATTTGTTTTAAAGGATAAACTATTTAAAATTTAAAATAAGTTTTCACTAGATTGCCACTGGGTTGGGGAGGTATGCTTTGCTAGACAGGGTTTCTCTGTGCAGCCCTGGCTGTCCTGGAACTCAATCTGTAGACAAGGCTGGCCTTGAACTCAGAGATCCACTTGCCTTTGTGTCAGAGTGCTGGGATTAAAGACTTTCACTACCACTGCTCGACTAGATTGCTGGTTAAATTTACCCAAAACAATAAACAGACAAACAAACCATGAAACCCTCCTGTCTGCCTTTTCTTTTAGGGGAGTACAATTAAAACAGCTGCCATGCTCTGCAGAGAGACTAGAGCAGTGCCCACCAGCTAGACAGGCACTGTGCTCCTGAGTGAAGCCCACAGCCTCCAACCCAAGAGGCCTGCACTTGACTGTGTGCCCTGTGCATCAAGAAATCACTACAAAATTAAACCTTATATTTTTTGGTTTTTGACTCTTAAACTACAGAAATATAACACTTAGATATTATTACATAGTTCCTTATACTTTGACAGTATCTATGAACACATATACTCTGGTATCAGTACACTTTAAATGTTTCCTTATGATAGCAAACAGTATGTGTTCCTGGTTTTCCAGTATTTCAGTACAGACTGCCTACTAAATGCTAATTTTGTGTTCTGAGCACAGTCTAAGACCCATCTTGACCAGAGAGACAGTGGAAGAAAATGAGAAAAAGAGACAATCCATGCCAACTGTGGCTAAGAGTGAATAGTGGCTCCATTCTGTCCTAAAAAGAAAGCTCAAAGCCAATCTGGGTTCAAATTCCAATTCTTCTACCAACTAGTCCTGAAAACTTAAGGAAGCCATATAGCCTCTGGAGAGCAGAACCCTCTGCAGGCGGCTGAAAAGCACAGGCTTCCTGATTAAAACCAGCATAGCAGCTAGAAAGACAAAGTATCAAAACGCTGTATGCCACCCTGCTGTATGCCATGAGAATTTCACACAACAGCATGCGTACACCCACAGAAACATAGATACAGACACCACACACACAATATGCACAGTATATTCATAAAAGATACCAACTGTGGAAAAGTTGCAGGTATCATTTCCAATAAACAAAAACTGAAAGATATGTTTATTTTCCAAAAACAAATTTACAGGGCTGCTAAGTACTTGTAGTCTCAGTCTCCTGGCGGATTGACATAGTAGGATCCCACAAGTTAAAGACTACCTTAGGCAACATAGTGAGATACCACCCACAGAAAAATTAAACAAAATCCAATAACAGTATTGACAAGAATGACCATGGGCGTGGTAGCATCCTAAAGAACCTGTATATTGCTGTCCCTCATATCATTTCCATATTTAACGCTGTAAGTATCCTCTTCAAGTCAATGACTCAACTTCAAAATCCTGAAGGAAAATACCTAAGTTCCCCTTCCCTTCCCTTCCCTTCCCTTCCCTTCCCTCCCCTCCCCTCCCCTCCCCTCCCCTCCCCTCCCCTCCCCTCCCCTTCCCTTTCCTTCCCTTCCCTTCACAGGTGCACACACCTGAAGACTAGACAGTTTCTCAGGAGCAGCAGGGCCTTAGCATGGGAGTAACTCTTAAAAGGATCAGTTTAACTACTTGTGACTCAAGATTCCTTCAGGATGACTTCTGGTTAGAAGGCCGACCCAGGCAAACTTCCCCCTGCCTATTCTAATTTGTGGTCCAGTGATCCGGTCTATCTTTGTGTCTGTCTGCTCCAGACCTGCTTAACATTGTTAAGAGTGAGGAAGCCTTGGCCACTTACTAACTTCTGAGTTGTGGTTTTCCTAGTGAGCTAGACATGAGAAATGATAACTTCACAAAATGAAGCAGGAGAGAGTTAGTCTTTTTGGAACGGGACAGCATATGGGTTAGATATAGCTGCTACAGTTTTCTGGTATCATGGCGGATCCCCAAGGATTCACCACTGGAGAAATCATGTATTAATAGGGCCTGCAAGATTAGAGTCTAGTTGTGGCACCCAGAGATTGAGTTACCAGTTGTTTCTGAACTAAATTTGTGCTGCATTTTCCTTCACTCAGCAGCTCATCCGGGTTTAAGAGAGAAAGCTACAGCAGCAAAGCTTGGGTTTGCCACAGGTGCACCACAAAGGCCATGGGGGATTTGAAGCACGGATTGGCGTGGTAGTGACTTGCCAGTGGGAACCTAGCGAGATGGGTGGAGACATTTCCGGAGCTCCAGGCCAGTGAATCCCAACAAGATAAGAACAGGTTGTCCAGACAGTAGCAGGGCAAGAGCGGGAACATGTCAGTTCTACTTTTTTAATATTTCACTAAACATACACATATATATCAAGATAGATATATATGTATACACACACACACACACACACACACATATTAAGAATGCTTTTACCTTTCAATCATCAGATCTAGCTTATGTCACCCAAACATCGTTAGCTATTGGTAGTTAAGACACTTGTTATGTACTTTCTTACTGTGCATCCCTTCTCTGTTCCTTAACTGATGATGGAGATTCAGAAACCATATACATATAGTTATGTATCTATAAAGAAAAGGATAGTACAGGTTGTAATGTTAATTTTTTCAAACCTTACTTTTAATAATGGTTCTTAAACACTTTAAGCTCCTTTTAGCCCACCACTTACCAGAGGTAGCAGGGGTGGTGGGGGTGGGGGAAGGATACAGGGGAAGTGGACCTGGTTAGAAATGGTTCTTTGGAGCAACTCCTGTCTGTGTTGTCTGGGCAGTTTACTTCATGGTTAGAGATGGCAGCTCCATCCATACCCGAAAAATTTATAGGTGTACCAGCAGTCTGGTTTGGCAGAGTAGGGACAGCAAACATAAATCAGCTGTGGTGGCACTACCTAGCAGGGACAGCCAGGCTTCAGTCTCATCACAAGTTAACAGGAGGGACCAGGGAGGACCAGGAGAAGTTCTGGGCTGTGCCTCTCTGGGTAGTTAAGATCAGTGAAGACACGAGACCCACCCACAAGATTTGCACAGCTAGTGCTGTAAGCAAGTCAAGCTCATCCTCCGCCACTGTCTGTGAGACCTATTTATTTTAAAGATTATATTTATTATATATAAGTACACTGTAGCTGTCTTCAGACACAGCAGAAGAGGGCATCTGATCTCATTATGGATGGTTGTGATCCACCATGTTGCTGGGATTTGAACTCAGGACCTCCCAAAGAGCAGTCAATGCTCTTAACCACTGAGCCATTTCTCCAGCCCCTGTGAAACCTATTTATATCCTCCAAACATATCCTGTCCTCCACGGGTCTTGCTTCAGCTGACATCACGCTGCCAGTAAGCCCGAGTCTGCAGAAGTGGTAAGAAAATATGGCATGCCACCAGATGGTTTTTGGTGCATTTCTCTCCACGGAGTCCTGACAAATGCAGTTCAGCTATGCAATATAAGGCCGATCAATACATGTATGTTGTTAGCAAAGAATCGTTTATCACGTGTCCTTTCACATGCTTGCTTTAGCAGAACATCCTTTCACCTGTGTCTGCTTCAGTTAAATGTTCCTTTATGTGTTGCTCCAGCAAAACAACATCCAATAGACTTTCCAAAGAACCCTTGTTTCCACTCCGATAGATACATGGAATGTGCATCAGCATGTTTCACATCCTCTGTGGATCACTTATAATATGTAATACAATGTCAGTGTAATATAGAGCTATTATAGTATAATGTTTATGCAAACACCAAAGTCTGATGACAAAGGACATGTCAGCAACAATATAGCATTTCTTTCAAATAGTGTTGATTCATAATTGTGAAATGTAGATTTGGAATCTATGAATGCAAGATCCATGGAAAAGGAGTGGCATGTGCTTCTTTTGCCCGAGCATAGGGGACAAAGATGCTAAGGATGTGACGGAGAAGGGAGCGTTTGATAAATCCCTATACTTTTTCCTATTCTAAAAACAATCTTTTTAGAAATACATTCCAGGGGCTAGAGAGATGGCTTGGAGGTTAAGAGGCTGCTCTTCTAGAGGTCCTGAGTTAAATTTCTAGTAATCACATGGTGTCTCACAAACATCTGTAATGGGATCTGTTTCCCTCTCCCAATGTGCATGAAGACAGAGTGTGTATATATATATAAATATATATAACTTATATATTTGTTTATATTATATATATTATATGAATATAAATAAATACATAAATTCCAAATGTGATTTACCTGCAATCCTATTATTCAGAAGACTAAAGCTGAAGAATGACAAATTCTAGGCCCAGACTAAGCTATAAACTGAGATCTCTTCTCAAAGCACAAAATGACAAACTAGCCAGAATTTCCAGTTAAATTTGCACTTCAATTGGACAGACTAGGTCTTCCTATGAGTATATTGTAGACCTTGCTTGGAACATTGTTGTAGTTTAAATGTCAAATATTTTCCCCAGACTCCTGTGTTTGAGCATTTGGTCCCCTGCTGGTGTTGATGTTTTGGAACATGGTGGAACCTTTAAGAGGCGAAACCTTACTGGAAGAGTAGGTCATTGAGAAAGACTCACATCCTTTCTACTCTCTACTTCCTAAATACAGATGTAATGTGACCAGCTACTTTATGCTCCAGCTACCAAGCCTTCCTTATAATAACGGACTGTATTCCGTTCAACTGTAAGCCAAGATAAACCCTTTCTTGTCCAGATGTTCTATGTAGCTTGTCCAGATGTTCTGTTAGAACAACAAGAAAAGTGACTAATACAAACATACTGTTACTAATATTATATTTATTGCTTATCTAAAATCCACATTAACAGAACATCCTGAATTTTATCTGGGAACCCTTTTTCCACACAGACACAAATTTAACTTGTCTCTTTCAAAAAATAAAACAAACAAAATCTTTTAGGTTGGAGTCCTATTTGTCTTTTATTAAACTTAGGAGTTGGAAAATTGTCTGGTTTGTAGACCCAACTTAATATGCCTTTGAGAGTCATGGAATAATGCCCCTCAAATGCCTGAAATATAAATCTGTGTGCAGTATTTTTTATAGGTGCTAAGTACTAGCAGAGTGGGGGATGGGTAAAGATATTAAAAAACTGACCTTTCTCAAAAATTGTGTTTCATAATTTATGATTTATCATTGAGCTGCTGTCATGTTATGATGGGTTTTATTTTTCTGGTGGAAAGGGTGTAAGTGTGAAGAGGAACTGGTTTAAACAATACTTGGGTGTCTGCCTCAGCCCTGCTGGCCAGAGCAGTGGCAAAAGGCCCCTAAGCACCTGTCCCAGGTACCACTATGATGGACCAATGTGTGATGGAGAGATGGGAGAGAAAGTGAAGTCGAGGGGTTCATTCACTGTGGAGAAAGATAGAACTGGAAACCCGATGGTGGTGAGCAACAGACAGATATGAGGAGACTCTGCAACCTCCGAGGCCATGGAGATGTCCTGGCCAAGGCTGCCACGAAGAGGCACGTCTGGGCTTGTGGTCCTGCTGCAGCTGGGGTCTCTGTAAAAGTCTATGGTCCAAGTTACCACCAGAAGCCAATTAGATGTCCATGGTCTGGGCTGCCACCTGAGACCATGGTGATCTCCAGTCACTGTGCTGAGCTGGCCTTGCACATCACCTGTGAAGAATGGGAGAGCTTGCACACACAGAGACACACAGACACACACAGACACACAGACACACACAGACACACAGACACACAAACCCACACAGACAGACAGACAGACAGACACACACACACACACACACACACACACACACACACACACACACACGGGAGTGAGGAGTGGGAAAGGAAGAGAGAGAGAGAGAGAGAGCCAATAATACCAGTTACTCTTAAGTGTGTGTTGGTGTTTTGTTCTGTGGTACTAATGATAGAGAGCAGAGCCTAGTGTATGCTGGGTCAGCACTCTACCAAAAAGCTTTATCTCTAGCCTTAAATGACTTTAAAAGAATGGTCTCTGAATAAAGAAGACTCACGGAACTATTAAAAGTGAACTCCATTAATTGGATTAACATAAAGTCTTAGCAATACAATCCAGAAAAACTCTTTCCAGTTTATCAAAAAAACTTGAAGGAGTATATGAAAAAAGTCACTATTCTGAGTAATATTCTATAGGGCTGTATGAAGAATGTATTTGAATAAGCTGGCCCTGGTGGTACACACCTGTAATCTCAGCACTTCAGAGGCAGAAGCAAGGTCTGGGGGACAGGACACAGCAAATTCAAGGTCAACCTCTTAGATTCAACAAGTTCATAAGGAATTCTTTGAGCAGATTAAACTGTGGCTTCACCTAACTTCAGATATTTCAGACATCACTGGAAAACCTCAAGGGGAAAACCTTTATAAGGTATACACAGATGACCAGACAAAAAAAAACATCTGAGCAGTTAAACCTATCAAAAGTTACTTAGCCGTCCAACTGGTAAAGCCCCTACTTGGAGTTCATTTCAGATTGATCATTCTCCACGTTAGCTGAACAGCAGGAATATTGGAAAAACCCTAAAGCTATTAGACTCATGCTGACTTGAATTCTGAAGCAAATCAAGGATGCAGGGGGATGGATCTACATTTAGTTCATCTAAATCCTCTCCAACCATCAACCAAGGGGCACACATGGTTCCAGCCAAAAATGTGGCAGAGGAAGGCCTTATTGGGCATCAGTCGGAGGAATGGTCCTTGGTCAGGTAAAGGCTCAACAGAGGCCCAAACAAAGGGAAACTGAGGGGGGGGGGGGAAGGAGTGTGTTGGGTGGAGAGGCATATACTTGGAGGCAGGGGGAAGGAGGAAGGGGAGGGGTTTGGGGTCTTAGGGGAGGGGGGATATTGGGAAAGGTTTTACCATTGGCAATGTAAATGACGATATTCAATGAAAAAAATAAATTAAAAATAATTTCCCTTCATTTCACCTTGTATGTCTCAGGTGGATCTCATTTTCTTCTAAGTCTTCATAGTAATTTCATTCTTCTAACTCTCAACTTTTCTCTGGAGTTTTCAGAATCTTGTATCTGAGCTCTTGGGCCAGAGATATAGCTCAGTTGATGAAGGGCCTGCTTTCAAAGCACAAGGACCTGAGTTTATATTATTAACATCAATGGAAAACCAGGCAGTGGTCCATGCCTGTCACCCCAGCAGTTTGTGGATGCTAGGTGATTGCAGGGAGACAGATTTTTGGCCAGCAAGCCTAGTCAATCTGTGAACTCTGGGCTCAATGTAATCTTGACTTACAAAATAAGGTGAAAAATAATCAAGGAAAAAAACAAATAAACACACACACACATACATCCTCATAGGCACACAGACACACAAACATGTGCATAAACCACACACACATACAGGCACACACACATACATGAAAACACACACACAAACATGCCAATATACCCCACTCGCACATGTCCCTTCCCCCACAGCATTTGGCTGGACTTCTTAGCCCATCCAATTCAAGCCCTGACATTCCTGGCCGGCAGCCCCCACCCTTCCGCTGGTGTTACCAAGCCTATTCAAGCTGCGACATTCAGGCCGGCAGCCTCCACCCATCCCCCGCCCAGACCAGCAGAAAACCTGCCTGACCGGAAGCAGGCAACCCGCTGAGAAGAAGATCCAAGGAATTCCCTGCCATTTGGGGGTCAGGGTGGTTTTCTAAAGACTGTATATATTGACTAAATAATAGTAAAGCCAGTCTCTATCGGCTAGACACACACAGACACTCTCATATGCACACGCATATGCACATACACCCCCATACAGAAACATGCACACACACACACACAATTAGTTTCTAATTGTAGCTTATGTGCTTCACCCTCTTCCATCTCCTAATTCAGAAGGAACTACCATTTTCAATCACCCTGAGAAGCCCCAATCCTCCCTCCTAACCTTTGGAAGACCTTTCCTTCGTGAACTCTACTCTGTATGGCCCCATTTTCTTCTGCCTTGACATTCTAGTTGGTCTTGGCTGTCATGGCAATGTCTTCTCCTGGTTCACTTCCAGATACTTTCAAACTCTAGACGGTTGTCTGGCTGGGCTCAAGCCCTGCCTGACCTTTCCCCCTCTTGGCAGGACCAGCCCCCAGGGTGTGGTGACAGAGTGCTGCCAGTAAGGCTTGCCAGGGTTGCCATACAATTGCATATTTAAGTCCCAGGTCTGCAGTAGTCTGTGGAAATTGCTCTGGCCTCTAGATATAGGCTGGACTCAGACAGACATCAAGGTTGGCTCAGTGGGACTGAGATATAGCTCTCCTTAGCTTGGATAATGGTGTTCAGATGCAACCTGGTAGAAGGGCCAGTGTGAGGGGCCTAGAAGAGGGAGGGGATGAGACAAGCTGGCAATAGGGGGAAATGTTTTTATGTTTGATGGAGTACCATCTCCGTGAGTCCTACTCCACATGTCCAGCTCTGTCCTCAGTTGATTAAAACTGGAGTGAGTTGCCTTCTGGATACCTCTCCTCTCTTCTTCCACATGGCTTGTTTAAAAAAAAAATCTTCCCTGTCTTCCTTACTACTACATTTCCTTAAAGCCTGTCTCCTGCTCCATACTTTATTAGGCTTGTTTGTAATTTTCCTTGTTGCCTAGGTTTGAAACTATGGTCTTAGGTTGGGTTTCTGCTCCACACTAATTTGACTAAAGCCTTTTATTGCCTCCTTCCTTCTTTTGCATTGATTATATGGACTACTACGACATAAGAAATCAATAATGCAAAACACATATAAAGTACTGTGTACAAAGACACATGAAAATGAAACTTGTTCAAGGTAATACTCTACTAAAAACCTTCAATGGATTTCCAATACTTAAGAAACTTGTATCTGGCTGAAGATGTGGCTCAGCAGTTAAAAGCACCGACTGCTCTTCCAGAGGTCCTGAGTTCAATTCCCAGCAACCACATGGTGGCTCACAACCATCTGTAATGTGATCTGATTCCCTCCTATGGTGTGTCTCAAGACAGCTACAGTGCACTCACATACCTGAAATAAATAAAACAAGTCTTTAAAAAAAAAAAAAAAGAAAGAAATTTGCATTAGCCACCATACCATAAGGATACTTTCTCAGCTCTGTTCATTGTAGCTTTATTTGTAGAGGCCAGGAACTGGAAACAACCAAGATATCACTCAACTGAAGAATGATTAATGAAAATGTGGTCTACACAATGGAATACTAATCAGCTATTAAAACAAAGACCTCATGAAATTTGAAGACAAATAGATGGAACTTGAGAATGCCATCCTGAGTGAGGTAACCTAGAACCCCCAAAAACATGTATAACAGGAGCCTAGCATTATTGCCTCCTGAGAGGCTTCATCCAGCAATGCATAGAAACAGATGCAGAGACCCACAGCCAAACATCAGGAGGAGCTTGGGGAGTCTTGTGAAAGAGTTAGAGATAAAACTGAGCAAGCCAGAGGGGTGAAGGACACCACAAGAAGACCTACAGAGTCAACTAACCTGGACCCAGAGGAGCTCACAGAGAGTGAACTACCAACCAAAGAGCATGCAGGGCTGAATCTAGGACCCCCAACATACTTGTAACAGATGTGCAGCTTGGTTTTCATGTATGTCCCCTAAGGACTGGAGTGGCAGCTGTCTCTGACTCAGATGCCTGCCATTGGATTCCCTTCCCCTAACTGGACTACAAAGTTGGGCCTTAGTGGGTGAGGATGCATTTAATCCTACTGTGACTGGATGTCCCAGGGTGTGGTGTCACCAAAAATGGGCTTCCCCTTCTCTGAGGGGAAGGGAAGGAGATAAATGAGAGAGGGATTTGTAGAGGTGGGACTGGGAGGAGAGTGGGGTGCAATTGAATGTAAAGTGAAGGAAGGAAGAATGGAAGAAAGAAAGAAAGAAACAAACAAACAAACAAACAAACAAACAAACAGACAGACAAAGCTGAATCAGGGCTGGCACTGTAGCCAAGTAGAGCACTTGTCTGGCCCAGATGTGTTCTTATAATCAATTCCCTATATATAGAAAAACCAGAGCATTCAAGCATATGTTAAAAACCCATTGCAATCCATGTCTTGGTCACATTTCTGCTATCCCCTCTCTGTTCCTGTGGCATTCAGCCACTGTCTCCTCCCATCAGGTTTCTTTATATCTTATATGTACATAAGTGTTTTCAGCATTGAGTTGTGAGAGCAATGTCCACCATTGCTTTCTAACTGTTCAAGTTGCCTACTTCAGCTAATGTCTGTCCCTGTCTAATGGATATCTTGGGCTTAGGTCAAAGTTCATCCTCACCCCCAGGTTAATGCTACTCGACTTCCTACTCAGCTATTTGCTTTCACCCTATCTTCTGATGTCTAGATTACTTCTTGGCACTACACTGCCTGCTTCTTTTATTGTGTCTTTCTGTTTAGGCACAGTTCTTATTGATAACTTCTTTATTGATGTGTCTTCCTGGAAAATGGATGTATACTCATTTTCTCAACACTCAAGAGTCTGAGACAGGAGCATAATGAACTCAGCTTAATGCGATCATATATCCCTCTCTGTGCAACACAAAGGAGACAGAAATTATAAATTTAATCTCTTCCAGGCCAGTAGTTCTAACTGGGTCCCCCATAAGCAGCAGCATCATCACCTGGGGGTTGTTAAAAATATTTAGCAATGTTTAGGACCAGCTGTGAGAAGCTCAGTGGTAGAGCTCTTTGCCTAACATTCACAGGGCACTTGGATCTATCTCTAGAACTGAATAACAAAAGAAAAAAATAAAACAAAAAACATAAACATTCAACCTCCTCCCATATCTTTTAGGTCAAAATTCCAGGAATGGGCCCACGAATTCTCTCTCAACACCCCCAGGGGTGTGTGTGTGTGTGTGTGTGTGTGTGTTGCTGGTAGGGAGGAGTGATTCTGATGCTCCTTGAAGTTTGAGAGCTGTAACTTCTGGCTATGGATTTGGGACTAGGCAAGCTGCCTCTGTCTGTTGCTTCTCCAAGGACACTATAAGATATTTGGGACTTTGCTCTTTCTGATATTTCTGAAAGCAGTGGAAAATTACTTGTTTGTATACACAGGTACTTTATTTTGCCCAACCTCTCTTAACAAATTATTGCAATCAACTTCAAAAAAAATGGTAGAACAGAAGATGGGAATGAAGAAAAGAAGGAGGCAAACATGCTAACCACGAACATCACCATCACCATGGTCCCCAGAGCATCTCAGAGCTCTCCTGGCTACCAGGAAAAGAAGGAAACCAATGTCCTTCTTGTCCTATTTCCACTAGAGAAAGTCAAAATTCTGTTCTTGAATCCCAAGTGGATTTGCCCCTGTGGAACCTTCTAGAGGGGGCCACTCAAAGAACCATAGGACCAACTAGCAAAGACTTGTTCCATGTATACCCATGCTTTTCCAAGGCTGACATATCTGTTATAAAAACTGTGCCAAGCTCAACACACAAGAGAGACCAGCTGTGACTAAATCTGTGACAAGAAGTGCTATGCTGCTTCTCTTCACTTAGTGGCCACTAAGAAAGAATTAATTTTCTTCTGCAAGTCATTGACCAAGAACATAATGCAGAATCTTGTCTTGGATTACGATTCATTGCAGCTGAAGCCTGTCGGAGAAAAGAAAGGTGTGAGGTGGGTGGGCCATTAGAGAATAAACATCTAAGGGCTGGTGGCTCTGACAGGCTCTAGGTCCTGTCTGACTGGCCTCAAAGTCATTGAGCCTGATTGAGTTTAGACTGTAGCAGAGTATTCTATACCAAGGAAAAGCTAAATTCTGTGTGGCTGAACTGCAAGAGAGAACATCTGAAGAACAGTCCTCCAGGGAGGGCCAGTTATCAGTTACCAGTAGCTAAGAGCTACTACTATAGGCAAAGTTGTTTTGATGTAGATAAAAAAGTATATAATAAGGATTTCTTGAACTTTGGAACTTAATACTTTTGCATAAACTCAGGGTTGATTTTAGATGTAACAGGGTTGCAAGTGAGTTCATATTCACATTGTGTAGAAGCCCTCTGTCTCTGCAATTAGGATCCTGTTCTCATGAATTTGACAACTGTATAATTCATGGAGCCCAGTTTGGGGAGTGGAAAATTAGTATCTAAGCACAAACAATGCCGGGTTATAGGGTACATTCCCCCATCTGTCATAAGCTATCTTGTGCAAGCTATTTTTTCCAAACACAGCATTATAATGTGTCTTCAAAAACTTGACTGAATACATAGGCAAGGAAGAAGAAATGGCACAAAGGTTGAAATAAAGATTCTATATTCTGTCATTCACCAGCTGTAGGATCTCATTTACCTTGTAAAACATGAATGTGCTTGTGAACTGAAACTCCTATGGAGAGCAAGTTCCTAGTTTTCATTCATGGGCAGGGAAATATTGTTTTTGAATTTCAAATGCAATTCACACAAAAGTAAGAGAAAAGGGCTATTTCACTGGAGTTAAGTGTGCATTTCCTTGTGTAGAACACACCTCTTCCACATCTTTAACCTTGGAACATAATTTATTTGGAGTTTACGGAGTACCTCCGTGCTCTACCAGAATAAGGATCTTTTCTCATGCATCATTATGTTAAACTTTTTATCCCAACTCTCCCAGAAATTCTGGATTTTTCTATATATGACTCCCAGCTGAAGAAGACTGAGGGGTAATAGTAAGAGCTACACCTGCACCTGACTGGATGCCTGGCAATTGGTTAAACTTTCTACATTTGTTATCTTTCATCATCACAAATACCCATGAGATGAGTGGTAGTCACCCAGGTCTATAACCGAGGAGTCTTGAGGAACTGTACATTCAGAGTCTTTAAAAGACGTACCATGGGCAATTCTGCTTGGACTTAAGGCAAGGGAAGAGGATGCCATTACCTGCCTTCCTGGAAACCTGAATCTGCACTATGTTGCTTTGCCTCCCAGAGTAGAACATGTAGAACATGGACAAGAACTGTTCCAGCCTCGCTTCCGAAATCATCAGAAATGACAAATGTCTGAAAAACTTCTCCCTAAAGCATGACTTCTTTCCAAACTTCAATTGCAGTGCTGAAAATAAAGAAGCACACAAGGCTGTTGTTTCCCTGGATGCTTCTAAGATGATCTGGACTTCTGCTGTAAATTTCTTTTTTTTTTTCATTAATAGGCTCACTAATGTGGACAAGGGAAAGCTGATCATGCCTCAACTCTACACAAAGAGATATTCTAAACTTTCATAATCTTTATTTTTAAACATGCTTATTGAGTGATAATATTCAGAAAGTCTAAACTGCATTTCATGTAGAATTTGATGAGTTTTAACATATATACCACCATGTATAAATAATAACAAAGAAAAATATGAACATTTTTATTGTTTTTTAAATTTGATATATTTTTTATTTACATTTCAAATGATTTCCCCTTTTCTGGCCCCCCACTCCCCGAAAGTCACATAAGCCCCCTTCCCTCCCCCTGTTCTCCCACCCACCCCCTTCCCACTTCCTTGTTCTGGTTTTGCCTTATACTGGTACACTGAGTCTTTCCAGAACCAGGGGCCACTCCTCCGTTCTTCTTGGGCATCATTTGATGTGTGGATTATGTTTTGGGTATTCCAGTTTTCCAGGCTAATATCCACTTATTAGTAAGTGCATACCATGATTGATCTTTTGAGACTGGGTTACCTCACTTAGTATGATGTTCTCCAGCTCTATCCATTTGCCTAGGAATTTAATGAATTCATTGTTTCTAATGGCTGAATAGTACTCCATTGTCTATATATACCACATTTTTTGCATCCATTCTTCTGCTGAGGGATACCTGGGTTCTTTCCAGCTTCTGGCTATTATAAATAGGGCTGCTATGAACATAGTGGAGGATGTATCCTTATTACATGCTGGGGTATCCTCTGGGTATATGCCCAGGAGTGGTATAGCAGGATCTTTCGGAAGTGAGGTGTCCAGTTTTCTGAGGAACCGTCAGACTGATTTCCAGAATGGTTGTACCAATTTGCAACCCCACCTCTGCTGTAAATTTCTACACACACACACACACACACACACACACACACACACACACACACATATTTGTGTTTTGATCATATTCAAATCCAACTTCCTTCCCTAACTCCTCTCAGGTCCATCCCTCTTTCCCTACTCACCCAAAACTTTATTTTGTGTCTTCAAACACACACACACACACACACACACACACACACACAGAGCAATTTTTGTAACTCATATATTCTTGGATATATCGTCTTCTATTCCAGAGAAGTTGATCTATCAGGGGCTACATGTGCAAAGAATATGGACTCTCCCTCTCTACAGCCATCCATTGCCAGTAGCTTCTTAGATAGAGGTGGAATGCACCACTTACCCCCATTTCCATGCTGGGAGTTTATCTGGCTGGGGCTTGGATGGGTCTCATGATGTCATCACAAGCACAGTGAGTTAGTGTATACGGTGGCCCTGTTGCATCTGGGAAACACTGTGTGCGTGTAACTGTCCATCCACCTCCTCTTAAGCCTTCCCATGCCCTCTTCCACTGAAACCTTTAAGTCCTATACTTGCTTTTCCATGTTCAGGTCACTGAATGTGACACTACTAACTTGTATTTCTTCTTCTTCTTCTTTTTTATTATTCGATATATTTTTTATTTACATTTCAAATGATTTCCCCCTTTCTGGCTCCCCACTCCCTGAAAGTCCCATAAGCCCTCTTCCCTCCCACCTGTTCCCCCATCCACACCTTCTCACTTCCCAGTTCTGATATTGCCCTATACTGCTGCACTGAGCCTTTCCAGAACCAGGGGCCACTCCTCCATTCTTCTTGGACATCATTTGATGTGTGGATTGTGTCTTGGATATTCCAAGTTTCTAGACTAATATCCACTTATCAGTGAGTGCATACCATGATTGATCTCTTGAGACTGGGTTACGTCACTTAGTATGATGTTCTCCAGCTCCATCCATTTGTCTAAGAATTTCATGAATTCATTGTTTCTAATGGCTGAATAGTATTCCATTGTGTATATATACCACATTTTTTGTATCCATTCCTTCATTGAGGGACATCTGGGTTATTTCCAACTTCTGGCTATTATAAATAGGGCTGCTATGAACATAGTGGAGCATGTGTCCTTATTACATACTGGGGACTCCTCTGGGTATATGCCCAGGAGTGGCATAGCAGGGTCTTTGGGTAGTATCATGTCCAGTTTTCTGAGGAACCACCAGACTGATTTCCAGTGGTTGTACCAATTTGCAACCTCACCAGCAATGGAGGAGTGTTCCTCTTTCTCCACATCCTCGCCAATACCTGCTGTCTCCTGAGTTTTTAATCTTAGTATTTCTTCTAATGTAAAAATTCCCTTTATTTATTCTTCTCTTCAATTCCTTAAGATACCATACTTGCACATAAAATGACTACAGTGAAGAATAACTAAAGCAAGAAAAGGGAATGTCTTTGCTTCCTTGAATTCAGTGGACTCGATTCTATGAAAATAATGTGTATACTATTAAATGCACTTTCCCTTCCTTAATCTAAGCTTATTGTATTGCACTGCCTAGCAATACTAACTACACAATTCATACATCTCAGTATAAAATGGAAAGTAGCAACTCCCTGTTAAGAGACTATTGGAAATTTAAATACAGAAGCTGTGGGCATCAATGGGTATGCAAGACCCCTCTAACTTGGCTTCTTCTGTGACTGTGTGGCACATGCTTAGGAAGTCATCTCCCCTGAAGACCTTTGTAGCTAAAGACATGCAGTATCACACATAGCTTGGTTTAACAAATAAAGGTATTCTGTATTCATTTGACTAATATCTTTAGTGAGTATATGTGCTCATCTTAGTGTTATCCAGCTAAGGAGCTTCTGGAGAGACTGAAGTCAGACTCACCTTAGACATGTTTTGTTTGAAATAAGAACTGGTAATTGTTGTATGGTATTCCCTTGTAAATAACCATTTAAGAATTTTAAATAAAAGAACATAAGGAACAGTTTTGAAGGGGTCATAGTAAGTTATAATAGTATTAACTTTCTATTAAACTGTACATTTCTACCAAGAAGGCTTACAGTTGGCCTATGACCTTGGTGACTTTCATTGTTGTAAATCTAAGAAAGACAGTGACATAAGTAGACCTAAGGACCTGGAAAGAGAGGACAAAAAGGGCTTTGCCAGGCATAGGCTGGTTGTGCACACTACATTTACCCACACTCTGGAGATGCATGGAGAGAAACAGGCAAAGGTTAAACCAGAAATAGTTCTGTCATCTATGTATAGAAATTTCAACTTGCAAACTGTCCACAAGAGATTTTTCTATAAAGAACAACTCCAATGGTTAGAACAATTACACTGCAGAATAAATGTAAAAGATCACCTGGTCTGCTAAAATTTTAACAGAAATATAAAAAATTTATTAAAAATATAAATCTTTGAACAGTTTCTTCCTCTTAGCTTCCATATAGATTTGTCACTCCTCTCCATTAAGATTAAGAGACAGAAAATTTAGAGAGTAAATAAGCAAACTCCAGTAAGAAACAAACAACACATATACAATAATGTTAAAGAAACAGAGAGACTTATAGAACAAGCCATCTGTCTTAATTTGGGTTTTACTGCTGTGAACAGACACCACGACCAAGGCAACTCTTATAAAAAATATTTAATTGGGGCTGGCTTACAGGTTCAGAGGTTCAGTCCATTATCATCAAGGCAAGAACATGGCAGCATCCTGGCAAACATGGTGCAGCAGGAGCTAAGAGTTCTGCATCTTCTTCTGAAGGCTGCCAGCAGAATACTGGCTTCCAGGCAGCTATGATGAGGGTCTTTTTTTTAAATTTGATATATTTTTTATTTACATTTCAAATGATTTCCCCTTTTCTGGCCCCCACTCCCCGAAAGTCCTATAAGCCCACTTCCCTCCGCTTGTTCTCTTACCCACCCCTTCCCACTTTCCTGTTCTGGTTTTGCCTTATACTACTACACTGAGTCTTTCCAGAGCAAGGGGCCACTCCTCCACCCACACCCACAGTAACACACTTATTCCAACAGGGTCACACTTTCTAATAGTGTCACTCCCTGGGCTGAGCATATATAAATCATCACATCCTCCAAGATAAATAATCTTGTCTTTGTTCAAATTATATACTTCACTCACTAACACACTGTATTTGCATCGCTTTTGACCCTCCCCTCCTCTCTCCAAGCTCTCCCATGTCCCTCCTACCGCCTCTGAAATCCATAACCTCTTCTCTAGAATTATTGTGTTATAGAGAGAAATGGTAACATGGCATACGTAATATTGAAAAACAGACAAAAAGTAACAACCCACCAAGCCCAAATAGTATTATTGTGCATGCAAACATAGGCTTATGACTGACTACATGGAATTGGGGGCTCAACCCTGAAGAATACTGATCCTCCCTCTTTTAGCAGCCACTGATTGCCTGTAGTTCAACTAAAGTTTGGGTGCTGTGAAGTGATTTTCCATCTGTGTTGGCATTTTAACTGGTCTTTAGAGGTCTTGTGGCAGCAGCCATAATGTTGAGAGTTCACAAGTA
Organism: Apodemus sylvaticus; assembly: GCF_947179515.1. Taxonomy (NCBI): domain Eukaryota; kingdom Metazoa; phylum Chordata; class Mammalia; order Rodentia; family Muridae; genus Apodemus; species Apodemus sylvaticus. Next base: position 88,000,960 of record NC_067486.1, on the reverse strand, counting down.
TAACATTCAGTTGTTTCTAGTACATAGTATCTCCCAGTGCTCATCCAGGTTCCCAGGTTCTCACAATCAGACCACCCCCTTTCTTCAATGTTCCCTGAACCTTTGCTATAGGGATTGTGTTACAGACCTCCCATTTGGGGCTGGGCATGCTAGGGTCACTTAGTCTCTGTTGTAGAGTCTGTAATAACTTCTGCCTGCTAGATTGATGAGGGCTGGGGGTTTCACTTACCTATGGGTCTAAGGATAAGAATTTAGAAGGCAGTTGACAACTACACTAATTTAGTTAATCTACACGTGAGTAGCAGACTCTCCTCTAGAGTATACAACTCCCTTACCCAGAGGATCCTGGTTACAATTATAGCATCAGGAATGAGGTTTTTTTTATTTTTGTTTGTTTGTTTGAATTTGTATTTGTTTATTTTCTCTTGCCTTACTGCTTCAGCTAGTGTTTGAACCCAGTATGGAAAAGTGATAATAAGTAGACAATTCTGGTTCCTAGTTTCAGTGGGATTTCTTCAAATGTTTCTCTGTTTAGAATGATATTGATTGTGGGTTTCTCCTATGTAACTTTTATTGTCTTGCGTGTGTTTCCTCTAGTTCTGTTCTCTCTAAGACTTTTATCATTAAGGCACATTGGATTTTGTTAAAGGCTTTGTCTGCATCAACTGAAATTTTCATTTGATTTTTGTCTTTAAGTCCATTTGTGTTATTTATTACATTTATTGACTTGCACATGTTTAACTCTCACTGTATCTTCTGGATAAAACCAACTTAGTAAAGGTAAATAATCATTTTGATGTATGTTTGTATTCAGTTTGTAATTATTTTTTGGAGGATTTTTGAGTCTATGTTCATCAGAGATTTTGGTCTGTATGTTTGTTTGTTTGTTTGTTTGCTTTGTTGTTGTTGCTGTTGTTGTGTCTTTACCTGGTTTTACTGTTAGAATGATACTGGCTTTGTATAACAAGTTTGGAAGTGCTTCCGAGTTGTTTTATATTTTAAAGTAGTTTAAGAAGGATTAGCTGCAGATCTTCTTTGAAAGTCTAGACCAGTTCTGTTGTGAAGCTATCTGGGTCTGGAATTCTATTACTTTTTTTTATTTTTAGTTGTTGGGTTTTTTTTTGTTGTTGTTTTGTTTTCTGTTTCAAATTTAGGTTATTGATATCTTAATGGTTTAATTTAGTGGTTTGGATGAATGTAGAAATCCATTTCTTTTAGGTTTTCCAACTGAGGGAAGTATTAACATATTTCTTTATAATATTCTGATTTCTTTGGAATTTGTCATAATGTTTCCCTGTTCATTTCTGATTATATTGGGACATCTTTATTCTTTAGTTGAGCTCAAGGTCTGTGGATCTTGTTTATTTTGTGAGAGAACCAACTCCTATATTCATCGATTCTTTGTATTGTTTGCTCTATTTCTATTTCATTAAGTTTGCTGTGGATTTATTACTTCTTGTTGTCTACTAAAGTTGGATTTGCTAGTTCTTGTTTTTCCAAATTTTTGAGTTGCAGCATTACATCATTTATTTGTGCTCTTTCTGAGTTTTTTAATGTAGACACTTACAGCTGTAAGATTTATTCACAGGACATCTCTTACCATATCCCAAAGGGTTTGCTGTGCTGTTTTCATCCTTATATATTTAGTTCCAGGAATTTTTCCCTTTTTCCTTGGTTTCTTATTTTACTCATCATTCAGTAATGAGTTTGTATACTTACTAGATCTTTGCTTGCTATCAGTTTTAAGTTTTCTTGCATTATGTTCAGATAGGATATACATAGCTGTTTCAATCTTTCTGAGTTTGTATTATGTCCCAGGATGTGTAATTTAGAGAAGTTTCCATGGCTTCTAAGTATAGTATATATTCTTTGATGTTTGAATAGAATATTATGTAGAGATCTATTAAGCCCATTTGATGTGTGATGTCATTGAATTCTGATGTTTCTGTGATTTTATGTGTACAAATGACCTAGCTGTCCGAGAATGCTGGTTACTGAAATCACCTCCAATATCTAAGATGAAATTATCTGTCACTTGATGTCCAGATTTTTGTGAAATCAAATATGCCATAGTTAGATGACTAATGTCTTCTTGATCAATTTTCCCTTAGTTGCAAAGTTTCCTTAGCAACTTCCCTGTTGTTATGATAAAACACCATGACCAATGTAACTTATAGAAGGAAGAGTTTATTTTTGATGATGGTTCTAGAGGTATGGAGTCCACAGTGACAGAGACAGCAGGGCAGCAGTCAGCGGGCAGCAGGCATGGCAGTAGGAATAGAAAAATGAATCACATCTTGAACTGAAAGTACAAGGCAGAGAGTGAACCAGAGTTAAGTAAGGCCTTTTAATTCTCCAAGTCTACCTCTAATGATGTACTTCTTCCGGAAAGTGTAAACTACCTAAACCTCCTGGAACAGTTCTACCAACTGGGGACTAGACATTCTAATGTGTAAGATTCTGGGGTGATTTTCTCATGAAAACCACTATGGATGATCAGATCAAAGTTTCTTTTATATCTGCTGGTTATTTTTGTTTTGAACTCTATTTTAAATTCACCATGGATGTTGCTCCTAGTCGGACCTGATTCTGAAGGAGCAGCATAGAAAAAGACTGCTGGTCAGAGTTACACAGAGGGTATGTGGATGCATTTCCAGCTGGACCTAGATCTGGACCACTAGTGGTGCTGTGGGTGAGCTCATCTGTATGTTTTAAAGCTTCTAAATGAAGGGACTAATTCACTGGGTGAGTTCTAGTATTTAAGACACGGAGAGAGTGAACACTATAAAATTGTCACAAACAAAAGTCATATCTTCCTTTGAAATAAATTTCATAATGAAACTTGAGTTTTCATTATGTTTTGCTTGTCAAATGTCACCTTGGAAAGCAAAAGGTGCCTTTGAAATGTGGAATGTTCCAGCAGGATGAGCAGTAGACCAGGCACAGTAGGTTGTCAAATTTAGTTGGAGGGACAGAAGAAATAAAGGGGCACATTTTAGAAATAAGGGGAAAAACTCAAGGAAGAATGACCTTCATACAGAGGCATACTTCCCTATAAAACCTAATAAATTATCTATGGAAGATATCCTCCTGGGATAATATGGGGCAGAAAAAATTTAAATATCTTAAGAGGCTGATCGTGTGTCTTTACAGGTACCCAGTATAAAAATATTGGTTCAAAGTGCTAAAAAAGTGAAGTCAAGTCTTTAAATATAATGAAATTAGATGATTCAGAAAGATCATTTTTTCGGAATTGCTATAAAATTGAAGTAAAGTGAAATATGTCCTTAAGTGGTCAAAATTGCATGCCTTGGCTAGTGACTTCATTTTGTTTTGCTTAGATATAATATTTGCCCTATGTGTTACTCATCCAACAAACTTGCATTGAACATATCCTCAGTATAGGTGCTGGATTAGTTAGGTCCAGATAACTAGTTAGGTAAGAGCAATAGCAGAGACAAGGAAGGTCAGGAATCCAGACACAGAGGGATGCTGTTTAAAGGCATGTGCTCTTTCTAAGTGTGAGCATGAGACAGGGTACTGTTGGCCAGAGAGACAGGTGTGTGGATGGTAGTAATCCTCCTGCCCTGCCCCCTAAGTATTGGCACAGGGACATAAGTCACCACACTTGGCTTTTAAAAGCAAATTTAATAGTGTATTAATTACTGTCATGAAGTACTAACAAAAAGCAACTTAAGAGACATGGAAAAGCTACTTTTCTCAGAGTTCAGAGTTGCATTCTATCAAAGTGGAAAAGGCATGGCAGTGGGGGTGGCGAGTCCAGGACAATCCAGAAAGGATGAAAGGACTGTGGGTGGTCATCTGCCTCCTCTGCCATACCCCCTTTTATTTTTTGGTTAGCACCTTTACTCATGAAGTAGTACTACCCACATCCATGGTGGGTTTTCTTTCCTCTGTTATACCTACACAGTAATGGCCTTGCAGACACATGCAGAGATGTGTGTCTCAAGTGACCTACCCCCAGTCAAGTTGACAATAAGAAGTGACCATCACAAAGTGTACATTTTACTCTTTGTAGCTATATTAGTTAATCTATTACTGTGATAAAATACCTTGACAAAAATGACTTAAGGCTCACAGTTCTCAGTTACAATCCCATGGCAGAACTCACAGCAGTGAAAGATTGAGGCAGAGGGCATCTCAACCACCCCATTGTCAAATACATCATTCTGAAGCATAATCTTGTCCTCAGAGTCACATTCACATCATAATGCAAAATATAATATAACTTTAGGTTGTATTGCTGCATTGTCTTATAATTTTTCATCAGAGACTCAGAGCACATTAAAAGATTTGTGATCCAGACTGAAAGGCAGGGATCACCAGAGTAGAGGATCCCTTGAGACACGCCCTGCCTGAACGCCACCAGCACCCAGGCACTCGGCAGCACCACAGCAATCTGTGACAGGGTAAAGCAGGTCACCCAGGGTTGCAGAATAGGCTTTCAGGCCTATTTCACAGGAGGGGCAAGCACCAGTCATTGACAGCAGGACCAACTAACACTAGAGATTACCAGATGGCAAAAGGCAAACATAGGAATGTTGCTAACAGAAATCAAGGCAATATGGCACCATTCAAACCCAATTCTCCCCCAACAGCAAGTTCTGGATACCTCAACCCACCAGGAAAGCAAGATTTGGATTTAAAATCACAGGTCATGATGGTGATGGAGGACTTCATGGGGGGCTTCAAGAAGGACATAAATAACTCCCTTAAAGAAATACAAGAGAACACAAGTAAACAGGGAGAAGCCCTTGAAGAACTACGGGAAAACATAACAAAACAGGTGAAGGAATTGAACAAAGCCATCCAGAATATAAAGATGGAGGCAGAAACAATAATGAAATCACAAGGGACACAGTTCTGGAAATAGAAAATCTAGGAAAGAAGTCAGGAGCCATGGATCTAAGCATCACCAACAGAATACAAGAGATAGAAGAGAGAATCTCAGATGCAGAAGATACCATAGAAAGCATGAATACAACAGTCAAAGAAAATGCAAAATGCAAAAATTTCCTGACCCCAAACATCCAGGAAATCCAGGACAAAATGAGAAGACCAAACCTAAAGATTATAGGAATAGAAGAGAGTAAAGATTTCCAAATTAAAGGGCCAGTAAATGTCTTCAATAAAATTATAGAAGAAAACTTCCCTAACCTAAAGAAAGACATGCCCATGAACATACAAGAAGCCTACAGAACTCCAAATAGATTTGACCAGAAAAGAAATTCTTCCCATCACATAATAATTAAAACATCAAATATGCTAAACAAATAAAGACTATTAAAAGCAGTAAGGGAAAAAGTCAAATAACATATAAGGGTAGACCTATCAGAATTATACCAGACTTCTCACCAGAGACTATGAAAGCCAGAAAAGCCTGGGCAGATGTCATACAGACACTAACAGAACACAAATGACAACCCAGACTGCTATATCCAGCAAATCTCTCAATTACCATAGATGGAGAAAACAAGGTATTTCATGACAGAAACAAATTTACACAGTATCTTTACACAAATCCAGCCCTTCAAAGGATAATGAAGGAAAAACAGCACAGAAAAGTGGGAACTACACACGTGAAAAATCAAGAAACTATTCTTCTTTCAACAAACCCAAAAGAAGATAACCACACAAACATAAAAATTACATCAAAAATATCAGGAAGCAACAATCTCTATTTCTTAATATCTCTTAACATCAATGGACTCAATTCCCCAATAAAAAGACAGAGACTAACAGACCGGATACTTAAACAAGACCCAAAATTTTGCTGCATATAAGAAACACATCTCAGTGTCAAAGAAAAACACTACCTCATAGTAAAAGGCTGGAAAACATTTTTCCAAGCAAATAGTCCCAGGAAACAAGCTGGAGTAGCCATTCTCAAATCCAATAAAATAGACTTTCAAGCAAAGGACACTTTACATGCACCAAAGGAGAAATCTATCAGGATTTTTCCTATCTATCAGGAAAAATCAATTCTGAACATCTATGCTCCAAATACAAGGGCACCTTCATTAGTAAAGGAAACTTTACCAAAGCTTAAAGCACACATGGCACCCCACACAATAATTGTGGGTGACTTAAACACCATACTTTCCTCAATGGACAGATCAAGGAAACACAAACTAAACAGAGACAGGGCGAAACTATCAGAAGTTTTGGATCAAATTGATTTAATAGTTATCAATAGAACATTTTATCCTAAATCAAAAGAATATACCTTCTTCTCAGCACCTCATGGTACCATCTCCAAAATTGACCATATAATTGGTCACAAAACAGACCTCAACAGATATAAGAAGATTGAACTAATTCCATGCCTCCTATCAGATCTCTATGGAGTAAGGGTGGTCTTCAATAGCAACAATAACAACAGAAAGACCACATACACATGGAAGCTGAACAATGTTCTACTGAATGATACCTTGGTCAAAGAAAAATAAGGAAAGAAATAAAAACGTTTTTAGGATTTAATGAAAATGAAGGCACAAAATGCCCAAATTTATGGGACACAATAAAAGTAGTGCTAAGAGGAAAATTCATAGCTTTGAGTGCCTCCAAAAAGAGGCTGAAGAGAGCATACACTAGCAGCTTGACAGCACACCTGAAAGCTTCAGAAAGAAGCTAATACACCCAAGAGGAGTAGATGGCAGAAAATCATCAAACTCAGGGCTGAAATCAACCAAGTTGAAACAAAAAGAACTATACAAAGAATCAATAAACCCAGGAGCTGGTTCTTTGAGAAAATCAAGAAGATAGACAAACCTTTAGCCAGGCTAACCAGAGGGCACAGAGACAGTATCCAAATTAATAATAGCAGAAATGAAAAGGGAGAAATAATAACAGAAACTGAGGAAATTCAAAACATTATTGAATCCTACTACAAAAGCCTATACTCAGCACAACTGGAAAATCTGTATGAAATGGACAATTTCCCAGACAGATACCAACTACCAAAGTTTAACCAAGATCAGATAGATCATCTAAATGGTCCCATAACCTCTAAAGTAATAGTAGTGTTCAGCGATAACCTTTTAACCAAAAAACAAACAAACCAAAAAAACCCAACACAGGACCAGATGGTTTTAGTGCAGTAGAATTCTATTGGACCTTCAAAGAAGACCTAACACCAATACTCTTCAAACTCTTCCACATAATAGAAAGAGAAGGAACACTAACCATCTTGTTCTATGAAGCCACAATTTCACTGATACCAAAACCACACAAAGATTCAACAAAGAAAGAAAACTTTAGACCAGTTTCCCTTATGAATATCGATGCAAAAATACTCAATAAAATTCTTGCCAATCAAATCCAAGAACACATCAAAACAATCATTCACCATGATCAAGAAAACTTCATCCCAGAGATGCAGGGATGGTTCAATATACAGAAATCCATCAATGTAATCCATTACATAAACAAACTCAAAGAAAAAAAAACCACATGGTCATTTCATTAGATACTGAAAAGGCATTTGACAAAATACAGCTTCCTTTCATGTTAAAAGTCTTGGAAAGAATGGGAATTCAAGGCCCATACCTAAACATTGTTAAAGCAATATACAACAAGGCAGTAGCCAACATCAAACTAAATGGAGAGAAACTTGAAGCAATCCCACTAAAATCAGGGACTAGAAAAGGCTGCCCTCTCTCTCTATATTTATTCAATATAGTGCTTGAAATTCTAGCTAGAGCAATTAAACAACATAAGGAGGCCAACGGGATACAAATTGGAAAAGAAGAAGTCAAATTATCACTATTTGCAGATGATATGATAGTATATTTAAGCAACCCAAAAAGCCCAACCAGAGAATTCCTACAGCTGATAAACAACTTCAACAAAGTGGCTGGAACTAAAATTAACTCAAGCAAATCAGTAATCTTCCTATACTCAAAGGATAAGCAGGCCGAGAAACAAATTAGGGAAATGACACCCTTCACAATAGTCACAAACAATATAAAGTATCTTGGTGTGACTCTAACCAAACAAGTGAAAGATCTGTATGACAGAAACTTCAAGTCTTTGAAAAAAAATCCAAGAAGACCTCAGAAGTTGGAAAAATATTCCATGCTCTTGAATTGGTAGGATTAATATAGTAAAAATGGCCATCTTGCCAAAAGCAGTCTACAGATTCAATGCAATCCCCATCAAAATATCAAATCAGTTCTTCACAGAGGTAGAAAAAGCAATTCTCGAATTCATCTGGAATAACAAAAAACCCAGGATAGCTAAAACTATCCTCAAGAGTAAAAGAACTTCTGGGGAAATCAGTATCCCAGACCTCAAGAAATACTACAGAGCAATAGTGTTAAAAACTGCATGGTATTGGTACAGTGACAGGCAGGGAGGTCAATGGAATACAATTGAAGACCCAGAAATGAACCCACACACCTATGGGTCACTTGATCTTCTACAAAGGAGCTGAAAACATCCAGTGGAAAAAAGATAGCCTTTTCAACAAATGGTGCTGGTTCAACTGGAGGTCAGCATGCAAAAGAATGCAAATCAATCCATTCTTATCTCCTTGTACTGAGCTCAAGTCCAAGTGGATCAAGGACCTCCACATAAAACCAAATATACTGAAAGTAATAGAAAAAAAAAACTGGGGAAGACCCTTGAGGACATGGGCACAAGGGAAAATTTCCTGAAAGAACACCAATAGCTTATGCTCTAAGATCAAGAATGGACAAACCGGACCTCATAAAATTACAAAGTTTCTGTAAGGAAAAGGACACTGTCAAAATGACAAAATGGCAACCAACAAATTGGGAAAAGATCTTTACCAACCCTACATCTGATAGAGGGCTAATATCCAAGATATTCAAAGAACTCAAGAAGATAGACCTCAGAGAGCCAAATAACCCTATTAAAAATGGGGTACAGAGCTAAACAAAGAATTTTCTCCTGAGGAATATCTAATGACTGAGAAGCACTTAAAGAAATGTTCAACATCCTTAGTCATTGGGAAAATGCAAATCAAAACAACCCTGAGATTTTACCTCACACCAGTCAGAATGGCTAAGATCCAAAACTCAGGAGAAAACAGGTGCTGGCAAGGGTGTGGAGAAATAGGAACACTCCTCCACTACTGGTGGGGTTGCAATCTGGTACAACCACTCTGGAAATCAGTCTGGCAATTCCTCAGAAACGTGGGCATGATACTACTGGAGGACCCTGTTATACCACTCCTGGGCATATACCCAGAGGATTCCCCAGCATGTAATAAGGATACATGGTCCACTACGCTCATAGCAGCCCTATTTATAATAGCCAGAAGCTGGAAAGAACCCAGATGTCCCTCAGTGGAGGAATGGATTCAGAAAATGTGGTATACTACTCAGCTATTAAAAACAGTGAATTCATGAAATTCTTAGGCAAATGAATAGAACTGGGGAATGTCATCCTGAGTGAGGCGACTCAATCACAAAAGAACACACATGGCATGGACTCACTGATAAGCAGATATTAGCCCAGAAGCTCGGAATACTCAAGAAACAATTCACATATGAAATGATTCCCAAGAAGAAGGAAGGGGAGGCCCCTGGTCCTGGAAAGGCTCAGTGCAGCAGTGTAGGATAATACCAGGACAGGAAGCAGGAAGGGGTTGATTGGGGAACAGGGGGAGGGAAGAGAGCTTATGGGACTTTCAGGGAGGGTGCAGGAAAGGGGAAATCATTTGAAATGTAAAAAAAGATTTGTGATCATATGGGATTTATTACAAGTATACAGGGTTTATTCAAAGTATGCAAACCTATACCTGATTACTATAATCAAAAGGCCGTATGGTCACCATAACAGTCACAAAAAGGCATTTGACAAAATTTAACAGCTTTCATGATATCCATAATGTGTGAAGAAAAGACATTCCCTCCAGCACCAGGTGTGAATGACAAACCCATAGCTAACATCAAAGTCCATGGCTAAGAGTTGGACATTTTTCTGGTAAAATCAGGACAAGATGGTTGCTTACTCTATTTCTGTAATCAAGAGAAAGAATAAAATGCTTCCAAAAGGGAATGAAGAACTTAAAGGTTTCCTGCTTCCCGAAGGCATGAGGACATGTATAGAAAAATCTAAGGACTCCACATAAAGTTAATCAACAAATTTACTAAAATTGCCAGATACGAAATCAATAAACAATAATTTTCTATGTAAGCAACAAACTAGCAGACAAAAAGAAATTGGAAAACAATCTTATTTATAATTGCTCTAAAAGTATGTAAAAATAATATAACCAAGCTCATATAAGTTCTAGAGTTGAAAACTATAAAAACTAATGAAGTGAATCGAAGAAGACAAATAAACGGAAGCCATCTCCTGCCCAGAGATGAATTAATATTGTCAAAATTTCCATATTACCTAAAACAGTTTGTAGAATCCACAAAAACGCTATCAAATTTTAGTGATTTTTCTATGGTACTAGAGAGATGGCCCAACAGTTAAAAGCACTGATTGCTAGTTCAGACAACACAAGTTCGATTTATAACATCCAGGGCCAGTTCACAACTATCTGTAACTCCAATCTCAGCAAGCTGACACCTTCTGGCCTCCATAGGTGCACAGACATTATGCAGACAAAAACACCAATATATATAAGATAAAAATAAGTCTTAAAATGTATAATGATTCACTGAAAAAATAACAATAATCATAAAATTATATGTAATTTCAAAAACCTAAATAGCCAGTGAAAGAAAGAGCAAAGATGAAGAAGACAGCATATTAAGCAAGTTGAAAATATACTACAAATAAAGCTATAATAATCAAACCAATATGGCACTGGCAAGCAAAAACCCACACACAGGAGTCAACAAAGAAAAAAAAAAAAAAAAAGGGAATAAATTTACCCCTTCACAGACAACTGTTTTTTTACTAAGGTGCCAAGAATACAACATGTAACAAAAACAGTATTTTCAATGAAGAGGGTTTGAAAACTGGCTACCCACATGCAGAAGAATAAATTAAGCTTCTTATTTGAGACACCAAAAGCAAGGCGAAATTGATTAAATACTTAAACATAAGAGGTGATACTGGCTGGGCAGTGATGGCGCACGCCTTTAATCCCAGCACTTGGGAGGCAGAGGCAGGCAGATTTCTGAGTTTGAGGCCAGCCTGGTCTACAGAGTGAGTTCCAGTACAACCTGAGCTACACGGAGAAACCCTGTCTTGAAAAAAACAAAAACAAAAACAAAAACAAAAACAATAAAAGCAAAAATACACAAGACATATTAATTTACTAAGAGTTTCACACATTTTGATAATTGTAATATATGATGACTCAAGTCCATCACCTTTGTCAGTTATTTTGAAAAGGAGTCAGCTTACTTCTTTATTTCAAAAAGATACCACTCCTGACCCCTTTTCTCAGTTGTTTATTACAATGTTATTCAGGAAAATGTCTGAGTCTTCGCCCTATATTATGTTCCTTGCATATCATATGATTTAGGCAGAAATGCCTGTGAACACTGTGGACACACTTCCCAGGGAGGATGTGGATGTGACAGGTGAAGGGAAGATCAAGATTAATCTTTCAGTCATTTTTATCTCAGATAAATCCCTGTGCAGGATTGGATGTAAAAGGACTTCAACCTGATTGCTGAGACAGTCTCAAGCCTCCACTGTCAGCACTGCTGTTGCCATCGGTCTCTGAGATCTCACTAGATCACACATTTAGTTGTGCTTGTAGGATCATAGGCTCTTTCAGTGCATCCCTCCAAAGAGTTCTAAGTTTGGTTTATAATTCAGTGCCCAAAATAATTTGTCATAAGATATGATGTATTACTGAGAAAATAGACATTATGGTTTATATTGTACTGTGGAATAACTGTAGTTAAAAATGTCTCATTTATTTTAAAATACTTCGAAGAACTTTTAAGTGCCTTAACACAAATTATTGACAAATGGTTCAAGTAACTGATTTGCTAATTAGGCTGATTTCAAGTTTCCACAATGTGTAAATTTATTTATTCATGATATTGTATTTCACTAATGTTTATAATTGATAACTTTCATTTAAAATATTTTTTAAAAAATGAATATTGAAGTCTGAGTACCAGAAATTCTAATTTTGAACTTTTTATACTATAAGGTGTATCAAGCAATCATTCAATGATAACTGCGATATTTTAAATAAATTCTATTATGTATATTGGCACGTTTTATTATATGTATATTGGAACATTTCAGTGTTCTTTAGATAATTGTCAGGTAGACCCATTATATTTCGTGTCTCGTTGAAACATTGCAGCAATAAACATATATGTTAAAGCATTAGTGTGGAATTACTTTGACAGCAGTTCTCTTGCCTTTTGGCCAGGAATTGCAGCTAATGGCAATTTCTTCCTGGGATGATTAAATTCCCTGAGTACTCTCTTTTCAAACAAAGTTGGAGAAAGGTATATAATAATAAATAGGGACTGTTAAATGTTTTGATGGTTTATACACTTTCAAGTTGACTGGAATCATCTAGGAAATCAGAAGCATATTTCTAGTTGTATGTGTTAGAGACTTTCCAGGTGGGTTTAACAGATGCAGGTGTTCCACTCTGAGTGTGGGAAGTGTGTGTCCCTTGACCTGGAAGCTGAGGTTGAATAAACAGTAGCAAAGGAGATGGCCACCAGAGGAGTGCACCCCTTCTTCTTTGTTGCCTTTCTGCAAGGCTAAAATGCTGTACTCCAGCATACTCTACTCCCAACCATGATGAACAGAATCTTCTGCAGCAATGAGCACTGTTTTTGCTGGCTGACTCCCAAGCTCATGCTTAGTTGTCCAGGTCCTCCTTCCAGGGAATGGTGGGCAATGTCCACAGTTGCATGGGTCCTCCCCTATCAATTAACAACCCCTCACAGACATGCCTAAAGACCATTTTCATCTTGGTGATCCATAGTTGCTACACTCTTCTCAGGTGAGGCCAAGATATCACTCAAGGTTAACTGAGATATTTTAATAAGATTATTTAAGAACATGTGCATATTTTATTTCTATTTTCTTCATATGATGGTCAGCTATGCTCAAACTTTTACCTGACTCCTTGAAACATGGCATCAATAGACACATATCTATAAGTATATTTGTGTATTGCTGACTTAAAATCCTTTCGGTATAGATGGATAAGTTATATACCTGGAACAGATTTCATCTTTATTGCTAGTTTCTTCAATAACCACCATATACGTCTCTAGTCTATATCTCCACTGATCCATCAGTAGTCTACTGATATTTTTCACAGATATAGGGGAAAAATGTAAAATTCCTACTGAAGTTCAAAATACCCTGAAAGTTAAAACAATTCAGGACAAAAATAAATAACACTTGATGACTTACAGAAACATAGTAACTAGAAATGTGCAGCACTGAAAAATAAACGGGAAGAATTATGAAGCTAGTGGAATCTCAGACTCTTTTACAATCTCTAGTTCAGACAAACTGCACACTCAGAAAGTTCTCCTTTTGTTTTTATATGAGTCTCAGAAACTGCACAAAATCACATTGAGTTATATTTTCCATTCACTTCATGGCAAACGACACGATTTCTCCTATATACCCATGATTATATACCTATTCAATGATCACAGATCCTTGTCCCCTGCTTTCTGCTGGATTTACCACGGGGAAGGAGTGTGTAATTGAGTCTTCTGGGTTCACTTTCTACATAGTTCTCTTTTACACAGCCTCCTTAATTGTTCAGTTTATGTATTGACAACACTTCTTGTCTCTTTTATACAATTGATTTTTTTACCTTTTTTCCTTAATTGTTTTTAGTTATTCCATTTACATTACAATTGTTATCCTCTTTTCCTAGTTTCCCCTCCAAAACTCCCTATCCCATCTTTCCTCCTCCTGCTCCCCAACCCATCAGCACCCGCTTCCCTGTCCTGGCATTCCCCTACAATAGAGCATCCAGACTTCACAGGACCAAGAGCCTCTCCTTTCACTGGTGTCCAACAAGGCCGTCCTCTGCTACATATGGTACTGGAGCCATGGGTCCCGCCATTTGTATTCGATTGATGGTGGTTTGGTCCCTGAGAGTTCTGGGGTTACTGGGTGGTTCATATTGTTCCTCCTCTGAGGCTGCAAACACCTACAGCTCCTTGGGTCTTTTCTCTAGACCTTCCATTGGGGTCCATGTGCTCAGTCCATTGGTTGGTGGTTAGCATCCACTTCTGTATTTGTCAGGCACTAGCAGAGCCTCTCAGGAGACAGCTGTATCAGGCTCCTGTCAGCAAGCGGTTGTTGGCATCCACAATAGTGTCTGGGTTTAGTAACTGTATATGGGATGGGCTCCAGGTGTGGCAGGCTCTGAATGGCTTTTCCCTCCGTCTCTGCTCCACAATTTGTCTCTGAGTCTCCTCCCATGGGCATTTTGATCCTCCTTCTAAGAGGATCAAAGTATCCACACTTTGGTGTTCCTTCCTCTTGAGCTTCACGCTGTGCATTGTATCTTAGGTATTCCAAGATTCTGGGCTAATATCCACTGATCAGGGAGTGCATACCATGTGTGTTCTCTTGTGATTGTGTTACCTCTCTCAGGAAGACATTTTCTAGTTCCATCCATTTGCTAACAATTTCATGAATTCATTGCTTTTAATAGCTGAGTAGTACTTCATTGTGTAATTGTACACTGTTTTCTGTTTCCATTCCTCTGTTGAGGGACATCCAGGTTCTTTCTAGCTTCTGGTTATTATGTATACGGCTGTTATGAACATAGTGGAAAATGTGTCCTTAGTACATGTTGGAGCATCTTCTAGGAATATGCCCAGGAGTGGTATATCTGGGTACTCAGGTAGTACTATGTCCAATTTTCTGAGGAACTGCCAAACTGAATTCTAGAGTAATTTTACCAGCTTGCAATCCCACCAACAATGGAGGAGTGTTCCTCTTTCTCTACATCCTCACCAGAGTCTGCTGTCACCTGAGTTTTCAATCTTACCCATTCAGACTGGTGTGAGGTTGAATCCCAGGGTTGTTTAGATTTTCATTTCCCTGATGATTAAGTATGTTGAACATCTCTTTAGGTGCTTCTCTGCAATTCACTATTCTTCAGTTGAGAATATTTTGTTTAGCTCTGTACCCCATTTTTATAGAGGAGACATGGAAAGCAGAAAAAACTAGAAATGTAAATAAAGAAAATATCCAAAAAAAGAGGAACAAAATATTATTGAATCAAGCCTGGTGAAACATGTTCTGCATATAATAAAACTGTATGTTTGCTTTTTATTTAAAATGTTAAGTTTATTGATGTCCCGCCAATACATAATACAGCAGGTTTGAAATCTAGTTTATAGGTCCATTTATTCCTCAATATTTATAAGCTTATACATCAATTCCATAGTTCCTTTACAAGTTCTAAGTGTCTCATCGATGTAGACCAAGATTTACAAGGTTGTGGTACTGAGATGACAAAATATTTTCTTTCAGTGTAAGTCCATAATTTTTTTTCATAGAAGGTATATAGTGAGGGTGACATCCAGGAGAGTGAATGTCTTAGCTTAGTGGCTTCTACAATAACACAGACTCCTTCCTTGCTCTGCCCTACCAAAGTAAAGAATTGTTAAACACTTTCCAATTAATATGATTCTCTTAAACTACCCCTAAGAAACTATTAGAAATTATGAATTCAAAAGGCAAAAATTGGAAAAATGGTATTACTGATTTCAACTAATTTTATTAAAGATAGTTGAGTCAAAGAGGGGAAATAATTCTAGAAAAATTATTTTAGTTCAGCACATATACACATGAACAGATATTTTTTAAATGTTTGTTGAGTTTTTCAGTAGTTTTAGTAATAAAAATGTAAATGTTCACTACTTTTGTTTTATATAACAGACTTTTGACTTATTTAAATGAACGCGTATAATGTAACTTTTTTCCTTTGAATCATATGAAACTTTATTGGTTCGCAGACAAAAGCAAAAAAGTTTATGTTTTCAATTCCATAATATTGATTACAAACTATAATGTCCACAAGTATAAATTAGTGTAAAGTATAATCAATTAAATAACAGTTATATTTATCTAGTGCAAAGTTTAAGATGAACCTAAATGAAATACAATTTAATATTGTTTTCTCTTCATCACCCTAGAAACAAAATTGATTTAGAACTGATGTGGTGACCACCAGTCACTGTGACTTTGTTTCAGCAATTAGGCTATTTAGGCAATATGTTGTGGCACTTCATGAAAATGCTCTCTGGATTAAACACACATGATAAAAGGGTGTATCAAGATTAGAGACAAAGACATATAATGTCTATTTGCAATAGACTAAGAAGTAGAAAACCTGTTTATTTTTTCTATTGTTGTCTATGCTATATTATTTATAGAAAATAATGAAATAAACCTAGTCCTCCACAAGCAATGAAGTGCACAATATATGATACAGGTAAAAGGATGGAGCCTGGATAATCGAGTAGAAGGAACTAGCAACTTCCAGGAAAGTAGGTTAGAGAATAAGCTTGAAATAACAAACTGGGCTTCCTGTCCTGGCCGTGGTAGGAGAGCAGCAGCCATGGCCCTGCGCCACCCCATGGCCATGGCCTCAACAAAGCCACAAGGTGAAGAAGAACATCAAGGAACCAAGACACAGCCGGCCTCGGGCGCCTCACCAAGCGCACCAAGTTCGTGAGGGATGCGATCCAGGAGGTGCAGGGCTTCGCTCCCCAAGAGCAGTGCGCCATGGAGTCGCTCAGTGTCCACGGACAAGCTCGCGCACTCTAATTCATCAAGAAGAGGGTGGGTGCGCACATCCGGGCCACAAGAAAGCGGGAGGACTGGCAATGTCCTGGCAGCCATGAGGAAGGCAGTTGCCAAGGAAGATTGATGAACCACCCCCCCCATAAAAGATAGTTCCAAAAAAAGAAAAAAAGAACAAAATGGCAGTCTGCAGAGTTTCAGCAGGTGCACATTTTATTTCCTTTCCTATCACTGCAGTTTACCTGTCTAGACAACTGTCATGGAGGTTTTTATCCTTCAAAAGAAGCAAATTCACTTGCCTGCATGGGCAGGATAATTTGTTTATAAACATTAATATTTGACTTGCCATATGTTCATTTGCTTCTTTGGGCAGGAAATCCTGTGGCACAGGGTGACATAATAAGTTATGTAAGATGATACAGGATTTCTGCTCTACTTTTCACTGGATCTGGATACTGAGATTGCCAAGATTCAGCACCAACAAGTTTTATGCAGTGCTGAGGACAAATATCAAAACTTTGTGTCTGTTAACCCAGTAATTTACCAACTGAGTTGTACTACCAATTCTGTGTATTTCATTTAATCAGAGCAAAATGCTTCTCATTATTTAAAAATGTGTGTCACAGCAGAACTGAAAAAAATTAGAACACCATAGATGCAAAGTTGTGCTGACTCGTCTAGTTCAGGCCTGTGTTCAAAACTAAGAAAAGAGAGAGAAGAGAGATGAAGACACCAAGAGTGATAGAGTGAGTAGAATTTTATCTCAGAAATTAAAATAATCTGCACATGAATTGGGTCTGGGATTATGCTGGTTAATATTTTGTCTAACAGAGTCAAACAGGGAGACATTACATATATATATTCATCTCACATAATGAAATCATGACCCCCAAACACATGTTCTTTACCCTTGCAGTTCCTAAAATTTCAGGGACAATAATATCCAGTCTCAAGGCTGAGGTGAGAAATTGTGCTCATAATGATTGCTTCATACTGGGGATTTGTGAGAACACATTCTCAGATACTGTAATAGGGCCTCACAAATGAAAAGAATAAGATTCTTTAACAATGAAAATAAATGTATTAGTAAGAAGCCTTTGAGATTCATATTGAACAACCCTACACTGACCTGAGCCTTCTGTTCTTTCTTTGAGCTATTTTCCAGAGCTCTATAAAATGTAAAAAGGCCAGAGGCTGAGGCACTGATCCAGGAAGCTTTGCCCTGTAGCAAAGAGGAACTACACCTGTGACAGGGCAGATTCTAAGGTAATCAGTAAGGTTGTGTGCAAGGAAGGTTGAATGTCTGTGAATTTGTAGCCCAGCAAACGTGCCCCTGTATACCACAAATACAACATTTTGTTCAGGTAGAATGTAATAGGCATTGGATTTCTGAAACCATACAGAAAACAGGATTGTAAACTACCACAGTAACTCTGCATATATGGTAATGAAAAGCAGTAACACAAAGTTGTCCATAATTCTTTCTTTGTTATTAAAGAGCCTGTTAGAGTAGTGAGGTAATCTGATTTCTGATGTTACGTTTACTTAGCATTACTTGAGTTAACAAGTTTTGGATATACATGAGTTTAATAGTGTGGATCCTCATATGCACTGCACATGTGTTGGCACTCACTACACATGTGTACACTTGCTAATGTGTAGGGAAGCTGAGGTTGACAAGAATCTCTTCCTTGACCACTCTCTGTCTTAAAAATTAAGCTTGCTGCATTGTCCAGATCAGCTAGCTGCTTGCGCCTAAGTTTCTGTCTGTGCCTCTGAGAGAGAATTACAGGCCAGCTTATATGCCTAAAACTCTGTTCATCTGCAGTACATTATTTACAAGAAAGAGTAATTATGCTGTGTTCTTAGTCACTTTCCATCACAGTGCACCCTTCACATTCGTCTCTACACACTTTTGTAGTAGTGATTCCCATCAATATGTGCTTGGTATGTTTTACAATAATATTCAGGAACAATATTCATTATTTTGAATTCAGTCATCTTTTTAAAGTTCTGTATTGAATCTTGAGATTACAAATCCTAAAAGGAAAACAATAGACAACCTTCAAATAATGTATTCAGCTATTTCTTCTCATGTGTGCTTGTAAGTTTTTTTTTTTAGATCCACATATCTTTTCCTCGGATTCTTCGAGTATTCTCTTTGAAAATATTTCAATTAAAGTAAATGAGTGAAATGTATTTGTTTAAGATTTATATTGCATACTATTTCTCTATAGCATACCATTGTATAAGCAATAAGCTATCTAATATTTTAGCATAAATTTTCCTACAGAAAAAATATTCTGTTTGATTTGGCATGATGAGATTAATGAGCTTACAGGTTTTTTTTTTACTGTAACTTATGTCTGTTCTATTTATGACAACATTAGAAACATATATTACTTGCATCACACTCACAACTTTCTATAAACACCGATCATTTTCTATATGACATGGAAATGATGTCAAGATTGTTATGGAGATAAATACAGTTTCCTTCACATGTTGTTTATTTAAATATAATGGTTATTATGCAATGTAATATGTGTTCCCCCATAAATGAAATTAATTATCTTTCCCTTTTTGCTCTTAGAGTTTGAAGATATGATTTTCAAAGTCATCTTGAATTCCAGATTTTCTTGGCATAGCTGCCTAAGTGTTGGAATTAAAGGTATGTCCTATCATGGCCATGTGGTGATCCTGTTAAAAAAAAAGCAGTGGATTAACTTACTGGGACACTTAGAACATTTAAACAATAAGTGTTGATTTTTTGTCCACAGTTTAGACATCCAGGAGCAGGTCAGGTGTTCTGAGGCATAGAGATATTGAGGAGAAGATGGAAGTGATGGCAGTTTGTTTGCATGCCTGCCTTCATATTGAGGCTTGATTGTAGCTGTAGAGTCTAAGCTTACTACAGGGCTTCTTGGGAGGCCTTGATACCTAGAGGCTTGCAGCAGAGTTCTTCCCTACCTTCCCAGGCAGACATATTCCCATATTCTTTTCAACTACATGCTTCCTTTCCTACCATGAGGGTAAACTGAGGTACAGTGTCTTTCATAACCTAAAATCATCACTTTTGCCATAAGCTGTCAGATACACAAGGCTACAGTACAGTGCTGAAAGGGACTACATAATCAGTACTCAACATTCTGTCATCAACTTCCACACTGTACAGTTTAGTTCATTATGACAAGAATCCATATCACTTGCCATACTGTGCCAGTGCCTAGGAGTCTGTCACTAACTGTGGCTTAGACCAGAGCAGGAGAGTTTCATTTTGCTTAGAGTTTGAACTGACACAGCCCATCTTGGTTTAGGAGGTATGGGTCAGCTAGCCACGTTACATCTACTCATGAATCGGAGAGGGATGAAAGGCAGTGCTCAGCTTATTTTTTTCCTTTTTAATCTGTCAAGGATCACAGCCCTTGAGAGCATGGACCCACATTCAGGGTGTGTTTTCTCTCCCCAGATAAGCTTTCCTGAAAACATACTGAAAGATATACCTAAAGATATGTTTCCATGGTAATTTTAAATTCACTCAAGTTGATAGTTGATATTTACCATTGTAGAAGATATCGAAGAGTTACTAGTCAGTGACAATTCTGAAATTATATTTAGCCACAATTAACTACTTCGAAGAGGCTGAAATTCCACCCTTACATCTTATTACTAAGGCCTTAGGCATACTTGTATAGAACTCTACTCTAGATGTTTCCAATATCATAAGAAAAGAAGCTACATATATTTAGCAATCATATAGCCTGCTATATTAATAAGTATGTTTGCTGTCCAAGTTATAGGGAAATGACGTCATCTCATAATTGTGCTTCCTATTATGACACTGGCTAGATTAACTGATTAGTCATATAATCAATGTTTGCTATTTTTGAGAAGGCATTACTCTTATCCATATAAATTTGAGCTACTTAAATAAAAATAATTTTCATTTTATAAAACTTTGAAGTTTGTTAGAAATAAAAATTCCTAATCAAATATGAAAAAGAAGATAATGAAAAGAAATCCTGTATGCCGGAACATGATTTTAGCCCTGCCTCTTGTAAGGCAGGAGGAGGGAGATCAACCCAGGTCTGAGACTGTCTTGACACAATAGTGAGATCATGTTGCAAAGCTAATGATATAAACTCCAAGGAAAGTGGTTAAAAAATGATTGCATATTGAAGCTCCATGTCCATAGAAAGATCTTGAAGTCTTAGAGGATGGCCATTCCATTGCAGATAGACACCATGAAATTATGGAAGGGAAAACAATATGATCCTTAATGCCTTTCCCATAAGCTACCAGTCAGCACACACTCCCTTTCCTCAACTTCAACCATTGTTGCATCTTCATTTTAAATGCATGTACAATCATAACTAGTTGTTTCTCTTTCACATTTCCTTTTTAATTAGGTGTTTTCTTTATTTACATTTCAAATGTTATCTCCTTTCCACATTTCACCTCCCCAAACGCCCTATTCTCTACCCCCTCACCTTGCTCACTAACCCACCCACTCACATTACTCTTACTACATCACCTACACTGGGGCAATGATCCATTACAGGTCTAAGTGCCTCTCCTCTCATTGATATCCAACCAGACCATCCTCTCCTTGTGTACTCTTTGGTTGGTGGTTAAATAGCTGAAAGCTCTGAGGGTACTTGTCGGTTAATATCATTGTTCCTCCTATGGGGATGCAAACCCCTACAGCTCCTTGGGGCCTTTCTCTAGCTCCTCCATTGGCCACCCTTTGCTCAGTTCAACGGTTGGTTGAGAGAATCCCCCACTGTATTTGTAAGGTACTGGCAAGGCCTCTCACGAGACTGCTATATCAGGCTCCTGTCAGCTAGCACTGTTGTCATGCACAATAGTGTCTGTGTTTGGTAACTGTATATGGAATGGATTCCTATTTGGGGGCAATCTCTGTAAGGTCATTCCTTCCCTCTCTGCTCAACACTTTGTTTCTAGTCTTTGATTGTTGCTTCCTGGTATTGTTGTTGTTAAAAGTGGAGTTATGTTTATGTGGCTACCATCTTATTGGTCTGTTAATGGAAGATTACATTATTGCTTTTTCTAGTGTAGTTTCCATCATTCTGTTGGAGTTTTCTATGTATTATTCTTTGAAGGGCTGGATTTGTGGAAAAATATTGTATAAATTTGGTTTTGTCATGGAATATCTTGATTTCTTCATTATGGTAATTGAGAATTTTGCTGGATAGAGTAGTCTAGGCTTTATTTGTGTTCTCTTAGGGTCTGAATGAGATCTGTCCTGGACCTTCTAGCTTTCATTGTGTCTGATAAGAAGTCTGGTGTAATTCTGATAGGTCTGTATTTATTGTTTTTTTAGAATATACTTAATATTTTAATTGAGGATACATGATTAGATTACATAAAATTTGGTCTATTAACACCACAAACAAGAAAAGTAAAACAAAATATAATGTAAACAAATGCAGAACAGAACAAGGTAAATATGTAAGAAATAAAAATAATGGTACTTATTAAAACTACATTACAAGGAATATTAAATGTGGTCACATTATTCTTTAAAAACATAAAGCTTTCCTGATCTATGAAAAAGAAAGTTCTCATAATACATTGTCTATAAGAAACATAGGCTAAAGGGGTCTGGAAGGATGTACCAAGTTGACAGTGAAAGACACAAAAATGAACTAGGGCAGCTACATCGGTTTCAGACAAAGTGGATGTCATTAATATGATAAATTGTCATTACTTAAATAGGATTTGTAACATACATGCTTTTCTTACATTTTGAAGGTTTACAGTTCCATGATGGAGTCACTGGAAGTGTTGAGTTCACGATCTCACTTATGCATGGCAGCTTCTTGCTGTCTTTCTACAACCATGAAACGAGCTCCTTGTCCCTATCTGGACTGTTATTGGAGGGAAAGTGACCCAGAAGTGACATCACTGCTGGAATCCCAGCTCTCTCCTGGCAGGCTGTGCTCAGAGGGCAATGAAACCACCCAGCTCCAGGGTGCAGATGGTGAGTGGAAGGATCCTTTTCCAGATGCTCTACTCATCTTATGTCCTGTGACTCTCCCACAGTTCTTATTTTAGATTTGCTGTCTTTATCCATTTGTTACCCTATGTTCTAACAAGGAGTCTTGGAAAGGCTCCTATTCTCCCACCATTAGAGTACTTTGAACTTTGAACCAGAAGTTATCTGTGACCCCAATATGAAATACCATTCTCAATATCCATTCACAAAATATTAGACAGTAGTGTGGGCCAACTGCATTTCTAATCAGACAAGTATGAAGTTTTCATTGCTTGTTGACATTTCTGGGATCTGAAGTGTTTGTCACTACTTATAGTATTACCCTTGCACTCAAAATCAGCCTGCAACTACATGCGTTCCAGAAGCAGTCTGTTCTGAACAGCTGCTCTAAAAATCAATCTGTCTATAAAAATCCAGCCTTGCTAAGGGTAATGGCAGCATTGGCATTTCTTTCCCAAGCTGAATGAGAGAACGGAGGCCTTCAGCATCCAATTCTTTAAAGAAAGTAAATATATACATATTAGAAGCTCCAAATACATCATTATTTATATTTTTACATTTTACATTTTTTACCATTTTAAAAGGTACAGTGAAGTCATTAATTGAATATATATTATGTTCAGGAACTTTCCCCCTATGCCCATGTCCTCAAGGATCTTCCCTGGTTTCTCATGCCTCTGATGGGAAAAAATGCAAAGGTAGACATTCAGACATTATGTATGCAGAGAGACTGAGATACATACAGAATGTCCGACAGACAGACAGACACACACAGAGAAAAGAGATAGAGGCAGAAAGAGAGAGAGACAGAGACAGAAAGAGTCAGAGACAGAGAGACAGAAAGAGAGAAAGAGCAGCACCCAACTCCATATGAGATTTATCCATTAAATACCCCTCCTCAGAGCTCAAGGAATCCTGAAGTAGAAAAATAAGAATAAATAATATACTTACCATAGGATAGACTAGACACAAGGAGAACAAAGCCTTCTAAGTCAACTGATCAAAACTTATTTGTACACACAGATGGTGAGGCAGCAGACATTGGGTGTATTGGTGTGTGCAAAGTCTTCCCAAAACCTATCTTTCAGTTTAGTATTTTATAGGACTCCTGAATGTGTAAAAATATGTCTCAGTTTCTTGAGCTCTTTTCTTCTGTTGGTTTGCCAAATCTTACTTTGTTGAGCTTTTCTGTGTGGTAACCTAAGTTTCATTCTTAAATTCAATATACAGATCTAAAAGAAACCACCTTCCTGAAATTATCTGCTGACCTCCAACCATTTATCCCTTTATGATCAATATCGAACACACAAACAAACAAATGTGAAGTATCTTAGGTGAGGGTTAGATAGATGCTTTAGTGATTAAGAGCATGCACTACTCTTTCAGAAGATCCGACTGTAGTTTTTAGTACTTCATAAGCTGGCTCACAACCGTGAAAGTTGAAGGTAACATAAAGCAACATCTGAAATTGTCTTGTGACCTCCACATTTGCATGCTGTGTGCACATATCCACCCATTGTTCAGGTGACATTCCTTACTGTATATGAAGGTGCATCTCTGTATTTTCAATTGTTAAATCTGTACTGATAAAGAGCTAAGTGATGGCAGGAGTTTGACACTGTCATTTCTGAACCATCACTGTGCTTTAGATTTTAAATTTTGCTGATTTAAATTTTGCTGACTTTGCTCAAAACATGAATGTCATTGCCTGATGGCAATCCAAGAGATATTCTGGCACTGTCTTACTGCTAATTGCTAATTATAAATATCTGACAGCCAATAGAAAGGTCAAAACTACTGGGATTGACCAGGGCAGGAGACAGACAGAGGGGACAAAAGCAGATGCAGGAGTATGAAAAGATACTGATGGAAGCAGAAGATAGGGAACAGAGCTGTAAACAGTGAGAACCAAATGGGTAGGTAGATTGTTGTACAACTTGAAGTAAGTTTAAATGAGCTCTCCCATCAAAATGCCTACAGCTTTGACCTATACAGAAATCTCTGTTTTATTTATGCTGTAAGCTGCTCTGTGAAAAGCCCTGTTTTCACCTATGCTCACAACAATACACACCTGTAAAACAGTATGTGATGCAGTTTCTTGGGTGTATGGATGATTAAACTGATAGACAATTTCATGGTTTCCTACATAGAGGAATCCAGAGAAGCTTCCATCCCTCTTCCAAACACAATTGACCTTCCTGCCTAACAAGTGTAGCCCAGCCTTCTCACATTTCTCCCTTGCTCACATACCCTTTGAGCCTTGGTAACAGGCTCTCAGGGCAGCAATAGAGCCCCTGAGAACAAAGTCTTTGATTTATTGCTTGTGTTGTATTCATAGAGGCAGAGAAGGCCCACACAGAACTAAGTACACATGTATGAATGCTCACATCTACAAGCATAATCTCTCACTCATGGAGACCCTCATCTCTGTACATACTCATGTATCACACACACTTGGAGAAACCTCCCATGACAGAGAGGCACATGTAGACACACATACTGAAAAATGGTTGTTTACAATTGTATAGCCATTTAATCTACTGTACACTTGAGAAACTGCCCTGAGCCGCCAAAAAACGGGACTTGTGCATTAGTTCATGATAACTGTGGCATCCAATGCTTCCTCCTTTTCCTGGACTTCCATCAACCACTGTCCAATCATGTTCTCTTTCAGATATCTCTGGATAAAATAGCTAAGGGTCCTGGAATGCATACTGTTATGAACAGTGTGGTGGCCAATCTTTCAGCCTTGTACATCTATCAAGAAAGCAGTGTCACAGATGCATAGTGCTCTCACAAGGCAGAGAGGGGAGAGGCATTCAACAGAAAGCAACAGGCATGCCACTTACTTCATTCAGCTTAGAATCTCTGTCTCCTCAGTTGGCTCCAGTCAGTCTGTGGAGAACTTCATCCCTCTGCTCCCTCGGAATCTCTCTTGACCAATTAAAGGTAAGTTTTCTAAGAGACATTGCAACACAGCTTGTGAGCAATGAGTATTTCTTTATGGTCACCTGTCCCTTTGCCTAACTGTGAAGTATCTTTTAGCCTCTGGTTCCTATATTGATGATTTGTGAGGTTTGGTTCTCCAGAACTTGAGCATGCTATATTAGTAACTCAGGCCTAAATAGAACATCAACATCACTGTCACTCAAACCTCACTGAAGCTGAGGCAAGAAAATCATATGGCCAGCCTGCCTTATATGGAAATTCTACCTCAAAAAGTGCATGATTGTCATTCAGGAATGTCACTGTACCTGACATCTCATAGACTACAAATGCCTCTTACTATGCTAACAGGAAAATGTCAGCAGCAAGGAGGATAAACTGCTCTTTAAGTGTGTTAATGAAATCACCTGAGAGGTTCTTTTCTTGTTGATGGAGAATCACCAAAATATCACCACATTCCTCCTCTCCTCTCTAGAATTGCCTTTACTTTCGATCAGGTCTAACTATGTAAACCAAACTACCTAGATGTCATGGTATATTTTTGTCTCTATCCCAAGAAGCAGGACTTGAGATGTCTTCTGGGTGACTTACCTGATTAAATAATAGGAAAATTGGCAAGATTTCCTATCTTCCAATATCTCCAACAGGTCTTCAACTTGTAGCCACAAGGTCTCCCCAGAAAACACATTCAGAGTCTACAACATAAATACTATTATTCTTTCTCTGGTTCAAATTAAGGAGAGCTAATGGTTGAGTAGGAAGTCCTTACCCAACGGGTTAAAATGCTCCATGTTCTCCTTCTCTTGCTGTCTTGGGTTTTTCAGGGACTTTAAGATTCCCCTAGAACTCCACACTCTCTACTTCCCCATGGGTTCTCTGCCTGATCCCCCACCCGACATCCAGGTACATGCATCAAGACTGGGGAAATCCAGGCAGGCTCTTGAGCAGGTAAATGCTTATAGAGTTCTACGTTTAAGGATTTCTATTTATTTTGTTTCTCAGAAGACTTTGTGCATGTGAATTTTTGATCTATATGTAGGTATATGAATTCATTACTAGAGCCAAGGTTACCCAAGAAAATTAGGAATTGAGTAGAGAACTTATGAGCAAACATATGGGAGATGAGATCAAATAGGATCCATATGGAATCAGTTTTTTTTTCTTTTTTTTTTTTTTTTTGGAATGAGCCATGTCTGGAGCCTCATGCACTGTCCATAAATTAATTTGTACTCTGCAGAGCATTGGAGATCAGAATGCTTTGTGTCCTCCTCATGTTTTGATCTCGGAACATTTACAAGTAATGACCTGGCCCCTCAGCCTAGTCCTGTACTTATAGTACCACCTCACTTACAACTCTGCACTGGCTAGCAGCAAGTCAGTCTGGGGATTGGGTTGTGTCTATGTGTACAGGGCCAGCTGTGATATGAAAAGACCTAATCTGTGTCTTCACTTAGACCAACAAGCAAGGAGAGGTGAGAATAATAGGGAAGGATCTAATAGGAGAAGTGAAGAAAAAGTGTGTGTCTGGGACAGATGTGGAATGGAATGTAAGCATTGCAAAAAGGACGCTTAGAGATTCACTTTCTGTCCTCATCTAGGCACAGACATGCAAAGGGACCAGTGGTAAGAAAACCTCGTGCTGTAGTGATGGAACAGTTATCAGTGTGGCCTTTATATATGATGCATTTGCTGAGTGCAGACTTGTGGAAATAATTGAGAGTTCATTATTCTCAGATAGCAATGGTTAGTGAGACCCTGGCTGCTCTTAAGGATCCAATAGGAATCACCCGGTCCACAGGCTTCAATATCCAAGCTGGAGACCATGAATCTTAAGTTAAAGGGAGGACCCTCTGCAGTGAACATTTGCAGCTTGTTTCAGCAACTGATGATTGTGATCAAAAAATTCAGTCCCAGGAGTGAGAAACCCACCTTGTACTTTTATTCAGTGAAGCCTGAAGCTACATAAACAATATAAGCTAGTACTTTTTCTCTTGGTTACATACCAGAAGTAGATGGTAAGAACCTACTGTTGAAGAAACCACAGTTCAGTCTTGGTCCATAGACAAATGAACTGAGTCTGGCAGACATCTGACTGCTGCTTTGCATTCTCTGTGAAGTGTGGTGCTATACATGGGAGAGAAGTCATGTTCTGACCACTAGTGGATTTTATATGCTATTATTCTAACGTGCTTGGTAGAATATGCCTACAGATGCAATCATGACAGTCTTGCTATAACAGTAATCAAAACGGTCTGGTTAAAATTTTGGCCATTAGACAAGATGAAATCCATACCTAGATCTTTAATCTGGTCCTAAACCCACACTCTGGTACATAACAGATCATGAAAAGACATACTGCTGTCTTTTTGGACATACTTTCAAACTGCTTCCTCAATGTGTTCATGTTCATAGATTAGTGCTACTTTTCCCAAAGGTCAGAGAAACAACTTTTGCAGGGGGATCTGTCAATGTATAGACTAATTTACTCTCATTGGTTTTTTATTATTATTACTTGTATTTGTACTACTCTCATTATCCTTATCATTACTATCATCATCATCACCATCATCATCATCATCATTATTATTATTTAGACGTATACCTATTTCCTTAATTACCTCGAGTTGCTGAGAGCAAATGTTAAGTGGTTGACCCCAAATGAGACATTTAAATCACACAAATACACACCAGACCTAACTACTCAGAGGCCATGGTATAACATGACCTAGAAACAGTATAAAAAGTGGAAAATAGGAGGAGCGCTTTGAAAACGTCTGTTCTGGACAGGATAAGCCATTGCACTCATAAAAACCCAGCAACTGTGTTTACTTGCACTATACCTTTAAAAGGTGAAGCCCTTACAGCATGCTATCATAAATATTAAAGAAGTTCCTAGTCCAGCTTTATAAGAACAGCTAATAATATCAAGTGTTTTTGGTTTGAGGAGTCATTTTTCTTTAGGGGTAAAGAGAAAAGAATTTTTCCAGCATGCATGGGACACCACAGGGAAGACATGCAACGCACCTGATTGAACACAGCAGGTTTATGTTTTTTGTTTTTGTTTTTGTTTTTAAATGTTACATGTCCCTTTGACACTGAATGCACAGAACAAAGAGAGAATGTTCAAAACTACAATTGAAATGTGGTCAAGTAACATATAAAGAAAGACCTATAAGACTTCTAAACAGAAGAGCCTGGTCAGAGGTCATACATACTATAAGAGAACAAAAGTGCCAGCAAAGGGTACAATGTTAAGCAAAATTTCCAATAGATAGATATAAATGGGGAAACTAAAGTGTTCCCAACAGAAGAGCCAGGTCATGCATACTCTAAGAGAACACAAATGCCAGCAAAAGCTACAATACCAAGCAAAACATTAAATCAATATAAATAGAGAGACTGAAGAATTCCAGGAAAAAAACAAAATTAATAAAATATCTATCTACCAATCCAATTCTACAGAAAATTCTAGAAGGAAAACCACAACACAATGATGGTGTGTACACCAAAAACAAAAACAAAAAAAAAAAAAAACAAGACACAAGATATTAATCGACTCACAACAAAGACAAAAGGAGAGAACCACATGCACATAACAATGGATTCAACTCATCAATAAAAATACATAGGCTATCAGACTGAATATACCAAGATGATCTAGCATTTTACAGCATAAAGACTCCTTCATAACAAAGACTGACGCTACCTCAGAGTAAAAGGCTGGAAAAGGATCTTTCAAGGAAATGGTACCAAGAAACAAGCTGGAGATAACAACCAATAGACTTTCAACCAAAAATTTATCCAGGGAGATGAGAAAGGACACTCTGCATTCATCAAACAGAAAATCCACCAAGAAAAAGACTCAATTCTGAACATCTCTCCCCCTAAAGTAAGGGTACCCAGATTCATAAAAGAAACTTTACTACTGCTCAAAACACACATTTAACCCTACACAATAATAGTGGGAAACTTCTGCACCCCACTTTCATCACTGTAAATGTCATTGAAACAGAAACTAAACAGAGACACTGTGAAACTAACAGAAATGATGAACCAAATGAACCATTTTACAATTAACTATAGTACATTTAATCCTAAAACAAAATGATGTATCTTCTTCTCACCTCATGGTACCTTCTCAAACATTGACCACACAATTGCTTACAAAACAGGCTTCAACAGAAAAAAGATTGAAATACTCCCTTGTACTATGTCAGATTACAACAGACTAAGTCTTCAATAGCAACAAAAATAACAGAAAGGCTATAAACATATGGAAGCTGAACAATACTTTACCATTGTCAAGGAAGAAATAAGGAATTAAGACTCTATAGAATTTAATGAAAATGAAGGAACATGATATCAAAACACTTCCAAAAAGAAACTGGAAGAAGCATACACTAGCAGCATGACAGCACAACTGAAAGCTCTAGTACAAAAAAGCAAATGGACCCAAGAGGAGTAGATGGAAGGAAATAATCCAACTCAAGGCTGAAATCAACCAAGTATAGATAAAAAGAATTCTAAAAAGAATCAACAAAACCTCGAGGGTATTCTTTGAGAAAATAGATAACCCTTAGCCAGACTAATCAGAGGGCACAGAAACAGTACCCAAATCAAAAAAAAAAAAAATCAGACAGGAAAAGGGAGGCATAAGAACAAAAACTGATGAAATTAAAATAATAATCAGATTCTACCACAAAAGCATTTACTAAAACAATCAAACTAAATACTAGAAAACATGGCTGAAATGGAAGATTTACTACACAGATACCAGGGAGCAAAGTTAATTCAGGATCTGAATAAACATCTAAAAAAAACCCATAACCCCAACATAAATAGATTGTCTCATTAATAGCCTCCCAACCAAAGAAAGCCCAGGACCAGATGGGTCTAGTGCAGAGTTCTGTCAAACCTTCAAAGAAGACCTAATACCTATATTCTTCAAATTATTCCACAAAATAGGCACAGAAGGAAACTACTCAATTTATTTTTGAAGTCACAGTTAAAGCGAAAGAAAACCATACATCGACCCAGCAAAAGAAAGAGAACTTCAGACTAATTTACCTTTTAAATATTGATGCAAAGATACTCAATAAAATTTTCACTAACAGAATCAAAGAACACATCAGAATGATCATTCACCATGTTCAAGTAGGCATGGAAACCAGTCAATAGACTATTCCTCCATGGCTCTTGCCTCTAAATCTGATTTTCTGTCATGTCATATTTAAGTGATGGACTCTGATCAGGACATATAAGCAAGACCTACCATTGTTCTATATGTTTCTTTTAGAACATTTTGGGATAACAACAGAAGAAAACAGAGAAGATATTGCAAAAGTAAAACGAATGGTTATGGCAAGCTGTAGCCAGTATGGTAATAAATGGACAGAAATAGAAGCCATTTCTACTAAAACTAGGAGCAAGATAAAATAATTTATATTTTCCATTTTCGAAAAAGTAATGGTCCAGTGTTTCCAAAGGTAACCTTGTTGGTCTGGAACATGCTATATAAATCAGACCGGCCTGAAAACCACTCAGTTCTGTTACATCTGCCTTCTGAATGCCAGGATTAAAGTAACTCACCACCATGTTTTGTTTCTTTTTCCATTTTTATTCTATATAATTATTTACCTCTCAGCCACAATAAAAACACAGAGAAAAATTGAGCTACACAGTGATATACATGCAGGAAAATAAGTTACCAAATTTTCCTACCTTGAGGAAGATATTCTTTCATATTTAAGGTCATAAATGATCCATATAATATTCTTGAAACAAATAGACACAGTGCAAAATAAACATGACTATGACGCATCTCTCCATTAAGAATTAGAACTGGCTGCCACATCTACCTGAAGCATATAAATCAGAGTTAAACTTCATTCAATCCCCCTAACTCCATTGCCTTCCATCCTAAGGAGGCCTCCTGGAGCCCCTGGGGTATCCAGGTCATACCATTCCACTTCTCAGCCAGCAGAGATGAGCTACAATTTGTCATTTGAGTGCATCACCAGGAACACAGCTCTGCCTGCTTTCCTGATGAGGAATATGAGACCCTAGAAATATTCAGGTCTATTTGAGGTACAACCAGACAAGGTAAACAGTGTGCCATTCCATGAACTTCCCTGGCAGGCCTAACACTCTGTGTTCTTCCCAACGAGGGCTGTCAGGATGAGGAAGATCTAATCAACACTAGAGATGATAATATGTCTGCAGCCCAGTGTAAGAACCAAACCAACAAGTGCCAGAGCAATATGGCAACACCAGAACCCAGCTATCCTCCAGCAAGCCCTGAACAACTTAACACTACTGAAGCTGGTGTTAAAGTCAGGAAAATGACCTTAAACCCTAGCTTATAAAGATGATAGGGGTTATTAAGAAGGAAATTCGTACATTCCTAAAGGAAAGCACGAACTGATGGAGTCCTGGAGTTGCAAAACCTAGGGAAGAGAAACAGGAACCACAGAGGCAAGCATCACCTACCAAATACAAGGTGGAAGAGAGAATCTCAGACATAAAAGTTATGATGGGAGAAATGGGTTCATTGGTCAAAGAAAATGCAAAATCTGAGCACTTCCTGACACAGAACACATATAAAATCTGGAACACTATGAGAAGAACAAATTTAAGAAAGCAGGAATAGAAGAACACTCCCAGAACCACAGCTCAGGAAATATGATGGGAGTATTATTGTTGGTTCGAGGTCAGAGCCTCCAGAGGAGTGGTGCATGGGGAGCGATCTTGGTCAGAGGTAAGCCCAGAGTTCACGTGTAACAGGGTCTGATGATGCACATGTGTGTTAGTGTGTTTGTGCATGCCTCACTGTGCCCATGTGAGTCTGTACAGACAGGAACATGGTGGTGGTGTTCTGGGACTCCGCTGAGAAGCCCAGCTGTGGCCTCTCAGTGGATCAGTGTTTACCTGTGCCTCTCTTTAACAGGCATAGTACTGGGAACTCTGCCTGCTCCCTGTGCTCTGGTGAGCTACCATGGAGTGGTGTGCCCAAACACTTCAACCAGCCTGAGGGTGGAGGTGCCAGGGACTGATGAGCAGATCTTGTCTCAGCAACCCTCTAGCCTCCACTGGGGCTGCAGCCTATGGGAGGAGTGCTCTGAGCAGCAGGGTGTCTGGCTGGGTTTGAGTGGAGTGCGTTTTTTCGGGTATGTACGCACTCAGAGTGACATGTTTTGTTTTAGAGAAAATGAGGTTGGGGTCTGGGCTTGCAATTTTCCACTTCTCTTAATCCTGGGAGAATCTTAACAGCTTTGTTTAAAAATTGGACATGGAGATTGCACGGACCCGAGTGAGGAAGAGCCCTTTGGTCTCTCAGAAAGGCAATTAAGTCTGCAGCCAGCCTGTGGACTTGTGTGGCTATTATGTATGTATGTATGCATGCATGCATGCAGCACATGGAACTCCTGGTTAACAAGGCAGAGCACTTACAACATAAACCGTGACATGAGTCACTAAATAGACAGTAGATTGTCACTGGGTCTCACTGGTTTGCTGCAGAGGATAGTTGGGAATGGGGGAGGGGGAAGTGCCAGGCTGGGAGGGGCAGAATAATACAAGGCAGTCCATCAAGGGAGGACTGTGGTGAAGGGCTGGGGTTTGGGTAGATTCAGGAAAGGGGTTCTGTGTGCTTGCAGGGGTGGGGGTTGGCAAGCTTGGAGATTGGTGGAGACAAGTGTTGTTTGCATGGAGAAGGAGTCTGCTGGCCAGGAGGGTGGGGTCCTTACTCCCAGGTGCCTCAAGTGCTCCCCAGAGCAGAGCTGTTTGGGTTTGGGATGACAGCACTGGGAAGCAGAGGCTGGGGAATGAGAAAGGATGTTTCAGCAGACACAAGCTTAGAGCAGACACCAAAACGAACTTTCTAAGACAGCAACGGCCTCTGCTTCTTCCTCCTCCTCTGTCTATTGTTGTAGACATAAAACAGACATTCAGAATTGCATATATTATAGAAATGGAAAATCTCCCCCACTTCTGCCCTTCAGGGATGATGGTCATTCATCCTTTGGTTTGTATTCTTTCCAGATGAAAAGGTATTTTTTCATGTTTGTTTATTGATGGTGTACATACATGTCAGAGGGTGAATGTATGAGGTTCATAGGGCAATTTGGTGGGAGTCAGTGTCTCATACCATGTGAGTCCTGGGATGAAACTTAGGGTTTATAGGCTTGGGAGTGAGTACTGTTGCCCACTGAGCCATCTCTGTGACACTTTCCAGATATTTTTATGGTAAGCTGGCATCTGGCCGTTGCCCTGTTCGACTTTCTCCTTCCACAGGTCGACTGACTCATTCACTCCCTCTTCAGCCATATTTCCACAGCAGCATGACCCCATTCCTCTCAGTGGCTGCGCAAACTAGCTGAATGGCTTTTGTGTCAGTTTTCTAAGCAGCAGAATAGCCGGCTCCAAGACTCAATGGGTTCAGGTAACTGCTGTCCACCTCTCTGTGCTGTGTGTTAGCTCTGTCTTCTGAGCTCGGCTGCCTGTGCCCATGCCAAAGCTTTAACACGGTGGCAGTCCACTGGTCACTCTTCAGATCCTGGAGGGTCCTGGGGAGCCTAGCTCGCATGTGCGGCGGTTGACTCTGGCTCTCAGGTGGTCCCCTACAATATGCTTTCTCACTATGAAGGAAGCTAGTAGTCTTTCAGTTGAAATCTGTTAAGTGGCACTGAGATCTGGGCTCTGGATGCTCCCAACACAAAATCCAGCTACTGCTGGGAAAGGGAAGACTCTGCTATCTACTATGGTAAAGACGCTGTTCTATGGTGGGAGAGAGGTTATGTTTCTTTGTGACACGACTGGCCAGGCCACATTCAGGGGTGTGTACCCAGGGATGGAACTATATAGGAGCACAGTTCGTACCTGTATACAGGGGTAGGAGAACGGACCAGGGATCAGACTGCACAGACTGCTGGGCAGCAGGGGAACAGCCCCCTTCTCTGCCTAGGATGCTGTTCCTCCTAGGCGAGTCACTTAGGGTCATCACTAAGAAGGGGATTCTGTTCCCGTGCTGCTTCCAGGCGCTGTCTTGGGTAGATTTGGTGTGCTCCATGTGTGGGGAGGGTGTGTGCAGATTGTCTAACAGAGTCCTGGGTTTTATAATAGATAGTGTCTGTTGTCCTCAGGCTCCTAAGACTGCCCCCATACCCCCTTCATCGTGATTGCTTTTAGAAAGTAGCCAAGAGCTTAGCTTCTAGATACCCGCTGCTGATTCTTATTGTCTCTTTGAAAAGTGTCAGTCTGGATGACAGGCCTTTAACAAAGCCAGATGGGCACCCCAGGTCTAGGTCTGCTGGGATTTCATCTGTTCCTTTGTTCAACAAATCTGTCCTAGGTTCCAGGCTTTCTCTTGTAGCCACAGCTGTGGAAGAGGAGGACCCTGCCCTTCTGACTCACAGATTTCACTTTCCAAGATTTCTCAGGCAACTCACCATTGGACTTGCATTTTGACTTCGCACAAGGTGTTCTTTTTAATGGTTTTCTCGTGCTGAGCCTCATGCCTAGGCAGCTCTTCTCTCCCCGTGAAATGTCATCTGTGGCTGGGAGGCAGGAAGAAACAGGGAAGGGTCAGCAGCAGGGTGCTAATGAATCCTGCTCCCAGTTCTGAGGTTGCTCTCTCCTAGCTGAGGTGAAGCTCTGCTAGGCTCTTAACAGCTTATCCATTATCAAACTCACCTCTCCCTGGGGCATGGCTGGCCCCAGGCGGGCCACACCCCCAGAGCTCAGCCCTGCTCTCTTGCCTTCTGGCCTGTGTGCATTCTTCAAAGAAAAACAAAGGCTGAGTGCGCCTTTGCACAAGCTTTTCTTTTCTCCCAGCTTCCTGGCAGCATCTTTTGGAAAAGAAATGTTTTGCAGCCAAGAGGTTCACTGTAAAAGCATCCTGCACCCCAGGTATAAACTCGCAGCAGCCTCCTTGGATAGCTCAGCAAGGGGACTTGGTGAAGGCTGTAATTTGGGAGGGAGTGCAGCCTAGTGCACCTGGGTGAGTTAGGGACACCATATGTTTCTATGGTGACACTGGGGGTGCCTGGCCAGCTTATGGGCTCCATACATCCCAGCGCTAACTGCGGGTGGGCATGCATAAAGCTGACTCTGCACTCCTTTGAGCACTCTGGCATTCTGGGCAAGGCCATAAACCTCAGCCAGGCTTCTGGAAAGGCTGGGCAGAGGTTCTCAGCCTGCTGTGTTGGGTGTATGGTACTTTGAAGCAAATGGGAAGTCAGCTTCCCATAGAAGATCCAGGAGGCTCTCTCTGATACCCGACTCCCTGGTTGCAATCTTATTCCTCCTTCCCCGGGCCCCATTACTGGATCTCCATGGCTAGGAGGAGTGATGAACCTTTAGTATGCTCTGGGGCCACAGTTTCAAGGAAGCAGCAGATAATTACTAGACAGTCCAATTCCTCAAGCACTGAAACAACTAGGGCTAGGTGCTCTGAGCAAAAGGAGAGCTGTAGTTATGCTAGGGTTAGGTGCCTAGGTTTCAACATTCTCTGCTTGTTTTATCTAGATCTCTGGTTTCCTGCCAGGATGGTCCTATAACACTGTGTGGTACCCAGGAGTGGGCTGTGGGCCGTGATGACAGCTCAGCAAGTAGAGTAGGAATCAGTGCAGAAGCAGCCAGTACCCTCTGTGTAGCGCTCAGATGAGAAGGCCCATCTTTGGGAGAGCTGGGGTTTCCATAGTTACACCAAAATTGGGCATAGAACAAGTGTTACCCTCCACCCCATGCGCTGGTTATCCCCGAGTCATGGTTGTTCACATCCTACCAAAAAGGGATTATTCTAGCCTGAGGATGCTCACTGAACCATGCCTTCAGCCATGGGGAAAGTGACAGTCTCAGGTAACACTTCTGGAATACAGATGTGGCCAAGAGGGAGTTAACAAATGGGGAGGCAGGCCTCCCTGCCACCATGCCCAGGGCTGGATGAACTTGTGGGTGCCCTGTACCTTCTCTTGTAGAACACTGCAGTCTGCGACAGGTCAGGTGGGACAGTATTTCTGTCTGAGGAGCTCACATGTTGACATGCAGAAGAACCCTGTGCATATGCAGGGCTGGTGAGGCCTTCTGTATTGTCTTCTCCCCAGCAAATTCTTTTAGGCTTACTGGCTTTGGGAAATATTAATCGTAGGGCACACGGGTCAAGAAAGGTAGTCGCAGAATTGGCTTCAGCCCTGGGGGACTGTAACACGTTTGATTTTTTTTTTTTTGGACCTACACTGCAGCTGGCCCTGGTGGTGCTGTTCCCATCAGAAGAGGGGGGTGGGCCTCCTCTGTCTGTGTGTGGGGGAAGGGATCAGGGACTCTAGTCAGGGAAGGTGGACAGTGACTCTGGGCTAAAGGGCCTTTCTCCTTTAGGAGCAGGTGCCTCAAACTCAGAAATCTGCCTGCCTCTGCCTCCCAGAGTGCTGGGATCACAGGCGTGCGCCAGCACCGCCTGGCTACCCAAGGACCTTCTTGAAGTGACTTCATGAAACCCTGAGCACCCTCGATCCCATAACTTCCTACCCAAGCTGGGGTTTGTTTTTTGTTTTTTGTTTTTTGTTTTGTTTTTAACTGTAATCCTTAGAAGTGGAGATGGAGATTTGGTTTTCTTTTGAGAGAGAGTCTCATGAAAACCAGGCTGTCTGGGAATCCACTCTGTAGTCAGAGATGATGACCTTGAACTCCTGACCTTCCTGCTTTGTCTCCCAGGTGCTAAATTACAAGTGTGTGTGCCCCCACGTCCAGCCCTGGAGGCTGAGGTTTAAAATAAGATGAATCCCATATAGACATGGATATATTCAGGCCCCAGTGATACTGTTCAGGGTTAGAGCTCATACCTCAACCAAGAGAGAGTTATATACATGAGGCCTGAGGCAGGGTAAATTGAAACTTGTAGCCACCCTGACGGACTTGAACTTCAGCCCATCCATCCATCCATCCACCCATCCACCCATCTATCCATCCATGCATCCATGCATCCATCCATCCATCCATGCATCAATCCATGCATCCATCCATCCATCCATCCATCCATCCATCCATCTATCCATCTGCCCATCCACCCATCCACCCATCCATGCATCTACCCATCCATCCACTCACCCATCCATCCATCTACCCACCCACCCATTCATCCTTCTATCCACCCACCCACTCATCCACCCATCCACCTACCCATCCACCCATCCACCCACCCACCGGTCTATCCATCCATCCATCCATCCATCCATCCATCCATCCATCCATCTATCCATCTGTCCATCCACCCATCCACCCATCCATCCACACACCCACTCACCCATCCATCCATCTACACATCCATCCACTCACCCATCCATCCATCTACTCACCCACACATTCATCCTTCCATCCACCCATCCACGCATCCACCCACCCACACTCCCATCCATCCATCCATCCATCCATCCATCCATCCATCTATCCAGCTGTCCATCCACCCATCCACCCATCCATCCACCCACCCACTCACCCATCCATCTATCCATCCATCCATCCATCCATCCATCCATCTATCCAACTGTCCATCCACCCATCCACCCATCCATCCACCTACCCACTCACCCATCCATCCATCCACCCATCCATCCACTCACCCATTCATCCATCTACTCACCCACTCATTCATTTTTCCATCCACCCATCCACCCACCCACCCTCCCATCCATCCATCCATCAATCCATCCATCCATCTACCTACCTACCTATCATTTGTTTTGGAAACAAGATCTTAGTATATATAGCCCTATCTGGCATGGAGCTCACAGAATTTCACCTGCCTCTGCCACAGTAGTGCTGGATCATTTGGTCTTGACCGTGTGAGGATGTGGCTATGTTGACCTCACTAATTTACATTCTATCCCCCACAGACACTTGCTATAGACTTTCATCAAAGGATGTCAAGTAAAGTGTGCTCCAGGAGACACAGCTAAGAAACTTTGGAGATAGGACACAGGTGGGGCTGTCTTCTGACTTGAGGCCACAAACCACTTTCTTTATTGTGTTTTGTTTGTTTGTTTGTTTGTTTGTTTTAGCTGGTTATGAATCTCAGCATGGAAAGGGCCTTTATCTGCACCAGCCTGTGTCAAATCTGTAGATAAGGAAGTTGGGAAGAATCCCACCACCCCCTTTTCAGAGGCAGAATGGTCCTTGTTCTGTCTGAACATGCTGTGGCATTGGGTGGTGCCCCCCTGCCCGGGCATTAGTCTAGGGAAAGTGTCTTTCCTGAATTAATGCAGCGCCATTGTTCTGCCTGTTGCCTGTTTTCATGTTGTCCAGGAGCCACCAGCTCTAAGGTCTCCAAAATGCGGCTCAGGGTTTTGCCTCAGAAACACGGAGGCAGGAAACGGAGTTGTCTGTGCAGGATGGATGCCTGAGGCTGGTCAGGGCTCTCAAGGGGACAGGCAGGCAGGATGCAGGGTGTGTAAGCAGGGAAGGGCCCTGGGGGGCCCTGGGGAGATAGAGGTTTCCTGCATTTGGTATATTGGCCAGTCCAGTTGTTTCCTGCTAATAGAGTGGTAGACAATGTCACAGTGACTCACCTCTGCTGTCCCTGTGAATAATGGCAGCTTTGCCTGGGTGGGGGGAGGAGGGGAGGGGGGTGTCAGCAGGGGAGGGTTGTTATTCTTGTCACATGCTTGGTCCTGTTGGGAGGAGCCACTGTTCCTTGAGCCTCTTCCCCACTGGCTCCTCCTGGTACTCCCAGACCCCTGGCCTGGCCAGCCACTTCTTTGTGGTCTGCTGTGCCTGTCCTCGCCCCATCTGTGTGCAGCTCACTGGGAGCTCCTGGACTCCACTCTGACCAGATGCACGCTGCCAGACTGGCCATGCTTACTGTCCTCCCTTGCCCTGGGGCTGAAGTTCAGGGTTTGGCACGCACCTCACGGTTTGAGTTCCTGCAGGCATTTGGGGCTGGATAAGTGTCAGACAAGTGAGACAGCTGTGTGAGTCTTTAATCTCCTCCAGTGGCAGAGGATTAGACAATTTTTTGGTGGTTTTGTTATGTATTATAATTTTTTTGAAAGAACTATCATTTGTTTTGTATCTTCTAGGTTCTTATCACAGTGACTGAACACTTCTCACTTTCCATCACTAATCTTTCCAGTAATTCCAGAGGGAGGTAGCCTTACTGTCATGTCACAGACTAGGACTAGAATACCAGAGGCTGTGTCCAAAGTCCCAGATCTTTCTTACTTCAGATTCCTTGGACATGTGACTTTCTGGTAAGGACAGGTATATGAAGAGTTTAAAACTAGGTGGTGGCCCATCTGCAGTCCAAGCTACTTGGGAGGCTGAGGCAGGTGGATTTCTGCAAGTTTGATGCCAGCCTAGCTTACATATTGAATTCCAGGACAGCTAGAGCTGTGCAGAGAGACTCTGTCTCACCCCTTCCCTCAAAATAAAAAAAAAAAATAAATAAAAGCAGGTGGTGACCCACCTACAGTCCCAGCTACTTGAGAGACTGAGGTATGGTTGCTTGACCTCACGAATTTATAGCGAGACTGGGCAGTAGAAAACTGTGACTCTGTCTATTTAAAAAAAAAAATGGGGCTGGGGAGATGGCCCAGTGGTTAAGTTGTAAGAATTCCAAATTCTTTGTTTGCTTTTGCATAGGACCTGGGTTCAGTTCCCAGTACCCACATTTAATTCAAAACCAGCTGTACCTCCAGTTTCAAACCCTGTTTTGATCCCCAGGGGCTTATATTGATATACTTAACATCACCTAACACTGGCAAGAAACATCCACACACACAAAATTAAAAAATCAATTAAAAATAGTTTGGGAACTGTTGGTGGAAGATGAAAAGGTCGAACAGGAGGATACAGTGGGGAGCAGAGCTCATCTCTGCCTGCATGCCCAGGGTCACAGCATGGTGCTCCTAGCAACCAGGCATTAAGTGCTCTATGAGGTGGCATGACCAGTGCTGGCAGGTATGCTTTCACACTGATTCCAAGGTGCAGTCCCACATGCAGAAGTGGGAGCTGCTCAGCCACGGGACAGATCCCAGAGTTGGTGTAGCCTCAGCTGGTCCATGCATGTCTAGAGCTGCACCCGAGCTGCATTACACGTCAAGAGCTGCACCTGTGCTGCATTGCATGTCTAGAGCTGCACCCGTGCTGCATTGCATGTCTAGAGCTGCACCCGTGCTGCATTGTATGTCTAGAGCTGCACCCGTGCTGCATTGCATGTCTAGAGCTGCACCCGTGCTGCATTGCTTGTTGTGTTTATTGCATTTATTCGGCAGCTGGTGTCAGGAGTCTTAGAATTGTCCATTCACAGTTCCGTTTGCTGGAATTATCCCAAAGAAGTTTTGTATATATTCAGCGAGATGTCATCTGTAATGGGAAAATATTCTAAGCATACAATAGAAAATGTGTGTTTTATACAGCAAGCTGCAGTCAGAAGAAGTTAGGTGTGAGCACACACATGCACACATAGAATGAAGAAGTGGATATAATTAAAAGAAAAAGACGTTCTGGGGAGTGTTATCCAGCCAGGTGTGTGTGGATAATAATAATACCATGCCGTATATTTTAAAAATTACAAGGAAGAATCTTGAAGGCTTTCGCCATAAAGAGATGAAAAACACTTGTGTAGCTGTAGACATTTAGCTGGTGTGAACCACACAGCTATTGAACTGTCCTGTGATAGGTGTTCAGTATGTTCCGTCTACACTTTTATCCCTCAGCTGAGAAATGAATTCAGGCCTATAATGTAGCACTCAGGAAGGTAAGACAGGAGGATTTGGGATTTAAGGCTAGCCTAGGCTACAAAGCAAGTTCCAGACTAGCATAGGCTAAGTTATCTTAAGAACAAACAACGAGGGAAATTTAAATATGTGGTGGGATGCCTTCACGTGAGGGATTGTTGTATAACCTTTCAAAGAAATCATGTCTTCAAACGTGACACAGTAACACA
Organism: Apodemus sylvaticus; assembly: GCF_947179515.1. Taxonomy (NCBI): domain Eukaryota; kingdom Metazoa; phylum Chordata; class Mammalia; order Rodentia; family Muridae; genus Apodemus; species Apodemus sylvaticus. Next base: position 87,959,336 of record NC_067486.1, on the reverse strand, counting down.
GCTCCCATTGCTATGAAAGCTGAGGCAGGAGGAGAGTGAGCTCCAGGCTAGCCTGTGCTAACCAAAGGAACACCCTGTCTGTGATTCAAAAAATGCTTCTAAACACCAAGTGAATACTGGAAGAGATAAAGGTGTTTGTGCTATGTACACTGGCTTTTTAGATTTATTTATTTCTATGCATATGTGTTTTGTATGTATGTATGTATGTAGGTATGTATGTATGTATGTATGTATGTATGCATATTTGTACACCATGTGCATGCAATGTCTACAGAGGCCAGAAGAGGCCATCAGATTGCCTTGGACCTGTATGTATATTTGTACATCATGTGTATGCAATGCCTACAGAGGCCAGAAGAGTCTGTAACTCCAGGTCCAAGGCAAACCTGGAGTTACAGACCTCAGCCACCCTGTGTGTGCTGGGAGTCAAACCTGGGTCTGCTGGAAGCAAGCACAGTCAGTGAGTGCTCTTAACTCAGAGCCATCCTTCTAGACCCAAATACTACTTTTTATTTTTTTGTAAGCAAAGAACAGTAGTAGTAATAGCTAGTGAGTCTTAGTGGTTTTTCTTTTCTCTTTTATGTCATAGACTCTCTGTGGATGTTAGCAGCACAGAAAGGGGAGATGTGCGCTGAGGGCCACACCCCTGCTGTGTAGAGCTGGCCTCTGACAGGGTGGCTGGCTGAGTTCGGGAGACCTGCTCTGCCTTTCAGCTCCTTCTTCCTGGTACTCAGTCTTCTCTTTGCTTTTCTCCCTTAATTGGATGAAAATGTAAGACTGGGGGATGATTTCTCTTAAAAATGCATATTGTTTTTGTTGGTTGTGTTTCCCAAACGCTGTGACAAGAGAGTCATTTTAGATTTCTCACTCTGAAGAAACCCTAATTTAAGCTCCTTCTACTCACGTGATCAAGATTGATTTTTCTCTCAGTAGTTCAGATGGTTTTCCTCAGGGAGAAGACTTTCCTACTCCTGCCTTAAATGGCCTCTGAAAGCCCAATTTGAAGTGATGGCTCGCTTCCAGGTCCTGTTGGGCAGGTCTGGCTGGCTGGCTCACCCAGGAGATTGGGGGGGAGGGGGGAGGGGAGCTTGAAGTTTTACAGTTTTGTGGCTGCAAGTTAAGTTTGAAGGTGACTCGCAAGTGACCTGAGAACTCTTGTGGTCCTTACCCCAAATCGGCCTTGCTAGTATCAGGGAGTGTGAAAGGGGACTGAGAATGTCATAGGGACTTAATTAATGGCCTGGCAGCATGTGGCCTTCTGGGTAATGCTGACTTTTGTGTCATTGTTCACTCCTAAGGGTGTCTTGAGTATGCCAGGCAAGCCCGAGCTATATTCAATGTACAAAGCGAGTGGCGACTGCCCTGGATTTCCACCTAGCAGGAAGGCTAAGTCAGGAGGATCTCAGGAGCCCAGGAGGCTGAGGCCAGGCTGAGCAGCCTAGTAACACACTGTCTCATAAAGTCAGTTAGCCACCTCAGTAGTTCAGACAGTAGGGTTTGGATCAGAGGCCAAGCGTTGGCCTCACCACTGTGGTGACAGTGAGCTGCTCTGGGCTTCTTGGAGCCTCATTTCCCTCTCTGTAAAATGGAAATTGTGCTGAAATAAAAGCTCCTAGGGATGACACACGGATTAACTGTGCGAGTGCTGATGAATGCTCATTATGTGAGCAGTGTGTATCTTACAGGCAATAAGTGGTGATACTGATTTAGAGGAGGGGTCCTCCCCGCTTGCTCTGAGCCAGGCATGTGGCTGAAACTGAAGTCTCAGGGAATCTGTATCCCTGGCCACAGTCTCTGCCCCAGTTCAGCCTTCCAGCTCTCTGCCCTCATTCCAGATGCAGGCTGAGCTCACCTTTCTTAGATACTGGAACTCAGTGGGGAATAGCCTTCAGATCTCACACAGCCTGTTTCCCATTGCTTTTAAGGTGGCCTTGAGCCTGACACTGACCTTGCATTGTCTCAGGAAGAATGCCCCAGGCTCCTAAATAAGTCCTCCATCTCTACTGGGGGACCACTTTGCTCCACAGAGCATGAAGCAGATGTAGCATTTAAAGTCCATCAGGCCACGGGCATCCTATGTATTGGTTTTTAACTGTTATTGTGATAAAATACATACGGTATTTTATCCTTTAAGTAAATTGCAAGTTTTGAGTTGAGTGCCCCCCCTCCCACATACACACACATGCATCCTTAGGCTTCAGACCGTTTCTGTCTTCCCAGACTGAAACTCTGTGCCCATTGAACAAGCAATTACACCTGGACTTCCCTCAGTCCCTTTACTACATCCACTCTCTAAAGTCTGACTCTTCTAGATACTTTATTCAAATGGACTCTTCTTCTGTACCTCTCCTGGGTAGATTTTTTCCCACTCAGCATAATGACTTCAGAGTTTATCAATACTGTAGCTTGTGTCAGAACACATTCCTGTTTATTTATTTATTTGCTAAGGAGTCATATTTCATGGTGTGCCTCTACCACATTTTGTTTACCCATCATCCATAAATGGTCATTTGGTTTTTCACCTATTGTGAAATTCCAATATCCCCGTTTCCCCTATTTTAAAATTAAATAACCACTCTCCTCATTGCAAGTCAGCCTAGGGGCCTTCCAGAGCAGGTGTGTAATTGCTGTGTAGTTGAAATGATGGGCTCACATCCTGAGTAAGAACGTGGATGCTCACAGGTGTGTCCCCGAGTGCTGTGGCTGTTCCTTTAATGGGCTAGAAATTATCTTTATTAACTTGTCACAAACTCCTCAGGGACTGTTTTAGGAAGTGATAACAGGTCTTGGTTAAGGCAGTGGGTCCTGAGGTCAGACCACATGGCCTTATATCCTGATCCTACAGCATATTAGCTTGACAGTGTATATGCTGCTTAACGCTTGGATGCTCTGATTGTTGAGGGGACCGGTTTTACGTTTAAATTAAACACCTTGACATTTAAATGAGATGATCTGTGTCAGACCCAGCTTAGCATCTGATGCATTAGGAGTCCCAAAACATTAGTTTAAGATAAAATTAAGGAGTTTGTTTGGTTTTGAGCAGAATTTCATTGTGTAGTTCAGGCCCACATGGAACTTACAGTGTAGATTGGCCTGGCTTTGAGCTTACAATGTACCTGCTTCAGCCCTTAAGAAATTAATATTTATCCATTGTGTGTGTACACATATATGTGCTTGTCTTAGGGTGCATGGGGACGTGCCTGTGAACAACTTTGTGGAATTGATTTTGTCCTATTACCACGTGATCTCATGGCTAGAACTCAGGTTTTCAGTTTCCATGGCAAATGCCTGTATCCATGAAACCATCTTGCCTGGCCCTGCTTCAGTCTCTGAAGTGCTGGGCTCCAGGTCTGCATCTCCATGCCAGGCTAAGACGTCCACATCTTGAGTTTGGCTCTTCCATGCTCATTGCCTCCTTGGGAGTGGCTGAAGAGTCAGGTGAAGGCGCCTGCTCCTGGGCTGGCTTTCCCAGGAGAGCAGCCATGGGAGCTGCGCAGAAGCCCTGCTCTGTTTGGCCCTCCGGTGCTTCCTCCTCTGTCCCTCCCTCTGCTGGCCTGCCATGATGGGCTCAGCCTTGAATCTGGCCCTTCTCAGATGTCTCCTCTGCTCTTCCTTTCTTGCACTGCTTGGTAGGATGAACTTGGCATCTGGGGGAGGCATTTGGAAGCCACCTGCCGCTCCTTCATTGCAGCACTGTTGGGATTGCAAGAGGGTGACGTCCCTGTTGCTTCTGCTTCCCTGGGTCACTCAGCGCTCCATGAACCATGACCCAGTGACCAATCTTGCTTCAGCTCTGGGGCTTGTGCCCTCTGTCCAGCAGAGCAGCCATGTCCAACAGAGAATCCGGCAATATGTGAGGCAGACGGCGATTTCTCTCTAAAGCTGGTAGAGCTGGTGAGAACAGAAGCTTCTGTGTTTTAGTCTCTATTTGACTAAAATTTCCCAAATATTTATCATCTCCTCTCATCCCTAGCATCAGCTTCTAGATGGCTTTGTTGAGACCAGGGGCTGTCTATATTGTTCTAGCCCAGTGACTTGTTCTGGAAGATTCTCCCAGTGCGGCTGAGGCTGAGGGAAGGAACCCAGGAAGAGTAGAGTTGGAATATGAAAGCAGACACCTCAGTGTGTGACCTTAACCAGTCTTCTTACCCTCTGCATCCACACCCCCGCTGGTAGGATGGGGTTAATAATAACTTGCCCTGTGGAGATGTGAGGTGGCACCAAGGGAGTCTGTAAAGTCCTTAGTGTAGCATCTGGCACACTGAGAATGCACTAAAAATGCAAGCTCCTTCTATTTTTGTTGGCAAGTTTTCTTTCTGCTGTTTCCAGCCTTCCTCCTTACAGCTTCCCTCTCCTGCTAACTCTGATGCTGGTAGCATCCCAGTGCCCTTGAACTTCGACCCGTGCCCCCCACTAAAACCACTCCCTGGCACAGGGTCTCATATAGTTGCCATGCCAGATTTCAAGGTCACTGGGACACTGGTTCTTGGTGTGGGGCATCCTCTCCTGACCTTGCTTCCCTGCTTGCTCTGCCCACTTTCCATACACCTGCTCAAGTTCTCCATTCAGTCTTTGCAATTGCCTTCTACCCTGAGGGTGGAAAGGAACTGAAGGTTCGTGGAGCCCTGTCTTGTGCAGGAGATTTCAGGCACACTCAGTGTATCAGTCCATGGACCATCATGGCGTGACTTGGGTTTCTTCAGAGAAAGAAATAGAGGCACTCCAACAGTAAGTCACAGGGAGGAGGGGTTGCATGCAGATCGCAGTGCAGGACTTGGCTAAGCCTGTGCTGTCCCCACTTCCTGTTGCTGGGCATTGGGGATGACAAAGAGGTAGGGGGACCACCTACAGTGCAAACCAGCATCTCAGCTGCTCTGATGCTGATGTTGGAGACACTGCGGGTGCCTCAGCCTTGTTCCCCAAAGCTGCACACACGAGCTGCCCCTCCCTCCTGGGGTTGTTGTGTGATTCAGCAAGCGTTGGCAAAGCACACGCATGGACATCGCAAATGTGTGTGAACGCTCACCAGCCAGGCCGGATGCTGTGCTGGGAGTTTGCCTTCTCAGACTCTGACGACTCTGCCTCCTCATCCTCTGAGCAGGGCTGGCAAGCCTTGCCGCTGCGTGATAACAGGGGTCTCTGCCTGGAATCCTTTTTTAGGCTTGGGATGTTTGTTCATTTTTAACGTGGCAAGAGGCATATCCCAGAGACTGTGCCGTGTGACTATTTCAGGGCTTTTTGTTGGCGTGATTTGTTCATTTAGTTTTTGAGATAGCCCAGGCTGATATCTCACTTGCTGTGTAGCCAAGAATGATCTGCCTCCCAAGTGTTGGGATCACATGCCCGTCCCACTACTCTCTGATCTCACCGTGACCTTTTTAAAGGATGCAGTTCAGTTCTTAGTGTGCTCATTGGGTTGTGAAATGACCCTGCTGCCTTGTTCAACTTTTGCATCAGCCTGTAATTCTTAGCTATTGTTTGCCAGTCCTTCCCCTGAAACTGCTGTCCTTCCTCCCCTAAACTGCAGTCCTCCCTCCTTTAAACTGCAGTCTTCACTCCCCTAAACTGCAATCCTCCCTCCTCTAAACAGCTGTCCTCCCTTCCCTAAACTGCTGTCCTCCCTCCCCTAAACTGCTGTCCTTCCTCCCCATACTGCATTCCTCCCTCCCCTAAACTGCAGTCCTCCCTCCCCTAAATTACAGTTCTCCCTCCCCTAAGTTGCAGTCCTCCCTCCCCTAAACTTAGTCCTCCCTCTCCCAAATTACAGTTCTCCCTCCCCTAAACTTCAATCCTCCCTCCCCTTAATTACAGTCCTTCCTCCCCTAAACTACTGGCAACCACCTACCTGCTTTCTATTGGTGGTTCTGACATTGCACGTGTATCAGTTGTGCAATACAGTGTGTGGTCCCTTGAGCTGGCTTACTTCATTTAGATAACTCCTGGGCCTGTCTAGATAGAAGAGTTTAGATGTGCTTTGTTCTTTTATGGCTGAGTAATATTCCCTTCTATGCACGTGCAGCATTATGTTGATAGATTCATCTCTTGATGGGCATCTGGGTTGTTTTCCTCCTCCGAGACTTTATAAGGAGAGCTGTTGTACTCATTCCTGTATGAGTGTTCGTGTGGGCACCTGACTTTGATTGTGTAGGGTGTATACCCAGATGGAGAAACGGATGGATTATATGGAAACTCTGTGCTCTGTACAGCAAGAGGTAGGCAGACAGTTTGTACAGTGGCTATCACCCTGGTTCCCACCAGTCATGTGGGAGGGTTCCAGGTTCCCCACATCCTTGCCAGCACTTGTTACTGTCCCTTTTTTCTTTTTCTTTCTGTTAAGGTGGTCCTAGTGTGAGGCAGCCTTTTGCTGTGACTGATTCTATTTCCCTGATGACTAATGACTCAGAGCAGTCTTCTGTGGTTTTAGTATTCTCGTTTTCTCTTGACCCAGTTCCGTGTCTCTTCCCCAGTCCACTCACACCTCTCCAGACGAGCTCCCAGCTCCTGGGCAGGTCTCCAGCAGGCCTGGGCAGGCAGCCCGAGGTGGGTCTCCCACTTTAGGCCAAATGCTCCTTTGTCCCTTTGAGTTCTTCTGGCTGGGGACTGGTCCTCTCCTGCCACCTCAACCGCTCTTCAGAGTCGTCTTCTTCATCCCACTGGTTGTAGGCTCTTAGCCTTGTCCCGTTCAGTGTTTACTCCTTCCACGCAGGTGCTGATGAGAGCCCTGGACACTGGCACGGGTGCTTTGTCCTCACCTTCAGGGCAGGGGTAGACACACTGGGTTATTGCTGGCTCCAGCCCAAATGCCCCTGTCCCCCTGTAGGATTGTCCTGAGAGGCCCAGGAAGAGCCGCATGTGCTTCCAGGGCCAGCAGCTGTTTCCTCTGAGTTTCCTAAACCCCCTTGCTGTTCTCTTCCCCACCCCACCCCCCAACATCACTCTGTGTACAATGGTGTGCCCCCCCCCCCCCACACCATAGGTTTATAGTTTCAGGACTATTTTTGACCATAGAATCAAAGCTGACCCCCTCCCCATGAAGGAATCCTAGGCAGGAATAAGCAGGTGGAAGAAGTATTTTGGGGCTCTGAGGGTTTATTTAGAAGCCCCTTCACCATCTGCCGATGGTAGAGACTCCACCCACCATGGTCTCTTCCTCTGAGGCCTGTCTCCACCTTCTTCTCCAGACCTAGCTGCCTCAACAGGCTCCTTCCAGCAGGGTAGGTTGGAGACAGTGACACCAGGTACTCAATTTATTTAAACAGCCGCGTGGCTGTTACATGAAAAAAAATGTGCTGTAAAAGATAAGATGGCTCCTGGTAAGATGTGAGAGCCTCCGTTCCCTGTGTAGCCTCCAGTTATAGTGCCCTGCTGTGGGAAATCACAGAAATCTTCAGTTCTCATCTCAGTTCCAAAAAGGCCATTTGAGAGGACATGGTGGGGAGGCAGCTTGGTGTAAATAACTTGCTGGAGAGGAGAGGAGAGCAGAGGAGAGGAGAGGAGAGGAGAGGAGAGGAGAGGAGAGGAGAGGAGAGGAGAGGAGGTGAAACTGAAGGCTACCTGCTGAGGCTCTACCATGATGGAAGAGCAGCACTGGCCAGCCTGGCCAGTTCCCAGCAGGACGCTCACTGGCTTGCAGTATAGAACTGTCCTGGATTGTCGTTCCCCTAGCTACCAGTGGCATTCACTCTGCCATTGTGAGAGGTGACACTTGGAGCTGCTCCCAGAAGGTGTCACATGAGGTTGGCCACCCTGACCTATTTGGAGGTCAAGCTCCAGGCAAGTGCTTTCCTTCTTGTGGAGCCAGTATTGACCTTGCATCCCCATCCCCCATGCCATGGCTGAACCGGAGCTCAACAAGTCACAGTGTTAAAAACAGCCTCACCCCTCACACGTATAGCACGCTGTTTCTGTAGCTGGATGGGTGATGGATCAACACTGTCTTCCCGGTTGCCAAGTTACCTGTTACTGACATCTTAGTGTGAGTTAGTCTTGTAGATGTTTTGGCCTCAAAGGACCCATGTAATGATCCTTTGTTGTGCAAATGGGGATGTGTTGAAATTTTAGGGAGGAAGGAACCTCCTGGGCATTTGGCGCAGACATTTAGGGGTGAACCAAAGCATGAGCAGAGCCCACTGTCTTCTCTCAGGATAGCTGCTTTACAACGGAAGGTTGCTCAGGCTTCAAGGCCCACAGACAAGCAGACAGACGGACGACCTTCTGTAAGGCAAGAAGGAAGGAGGCCTTGGGACAGTGGCAGCTGGAGCTCTTTTGAGTTCCTCAGTCTTCCAAAGTGGGAAGTAGGGTATCTGAGCCCTAGGCCAGACTGTGAGGCCAGCTGCCTCACAGGAGGGCGACCACTAGTGAACACGGAGTAGGAGAAAAGATGAATGAGTGAAGCAGTGCCTGGGGCCCGGGGCGGAAGGATGAGGGAAGCCACGTGTGATGTGGAAGGGACAGCCATGCTGGCCCAGATGGGGAGGGAGGGGCTGCATGAAGACACGTGTGCAGCCTGGGGGCTGCCCGGGTGTGGCGAGTGAGAAGAAGAACAGCTACAGGGAACCAGAGGAGGAGAGGAGAAAAGGCCACCCCTGACAGTAGCCGTGGCCAGGACCGACATCTTGCTCTGGCTGCGGATTCAGGCCGCATCTCCATTCCAGCCTTTCTGCTGTTCTCCTAAGGCCTTGGATGGACGGCCAGCAGGTTTTTTATTTTGTGTGGGCGTTGCCCTTTTGTTTTAATCTGGCATCCATGACTCCTACATAGGTGCTACTTCACCTGGGGGTCACCTAGTCTCAGTCCGGGCTTGTTGGAGAGGGACATGGTCCCTGAGACTTCTTGGTGGCGTTGTTGTGGTGCCTGCTCTTCCACATGCTGGCCACTAGATAGTAGCAGGAAACATGTTGGTTCTGCCCAGCAAACACCTTTATTCAATCTGGCTCTCCTGGTCATGCGCCCCTCTGCCTCAGGCTCAAGTCACAGGTTCATGGATGGTTCTGGGTCAGGCTGAGTGAGACGAAGTCACAGCGGTCTGCTTTTGGGAAGTGGCTGTCTCGGGGTGCTGTCCCAGACTTGCAGGTGGCCTTTCAGCACCCTACCTGTGGCCAAACCCTTTGTAGTGAGTTCCTGCTGTACAGTGAATTCTAGTGTGCATTCCAGGGCTGTGTGGGAGCCAGAAGCAGAGAACTGGGCTCTGAGGGAGTCGAAACTCCCCCTCCTCCCCACCATCTCCCACCCCAGACCTCAGCTTGGCAGCTTGTGTGGACAGTGGATGGTGCTGGTCATGGAGGGAGGTCATGGCTGGGGTGGGGCTAGCCTGGGAACAGCAGCAGTATAAGGTCAAGGACATGCTTTCCAGCAACAGGGACACATAGCAATAGCAAACCCCCTGGCCACTCAGCTAGAGTGCAGAAGTGGGCAGAGTCTTCCGGTTTCATCACCTATCTACTCCCAGCAGCCCCTGGGTGTAGTCCTCCATCCTGTTGCCCCGGGCAGGTCATGGCCACACATAGCCTTAGATCTCTGTGGGGTAGGCCCACAGGGTGCCAAGCCACACCCCATTTCAGGTTCACCTTTAGGGCTCTGAGTGTTTTTTCTGGGGCTGCAGTTTTATCTGGCGCGGGGCTCATGTGTCTTTTCCACAGGCTTGTGTCAAGGACTGGGTTGTCCTCCTGAGACCCGTGGGGGGTACTGGAGGCTCATGTCAAGGGCATGTTCAACATTTCCCGGTTATAATGCTGAACTGGCCACTGATCCAAAGGCTGGGGCTTTTCTTTATTCTTCCTGTAAAGATCGGCTCTGCACGTGATGGGGTTAGTGGGTGAAAGAGAAATTTTCACCAGGATGCCAGAAATGGGGACACAAACTGTCACTACCCCCGACTACTACCTCTAAGTACCCTACTAGTCTGTACCCCAAACTGTAGGCAGGGATGGGACCTTAGTTGCACTGCGGAGCTACCAGGGAGCCCCCAGCTTCCAGGGCTTGCTACTGTGATGCTGTGCAGATATCTGGTTGGGGAAGACAGTGTTGGTGCAGTGCCTTGCTGTTCTAACTGGCCTATTGAGGTGGTGTTGCTGCCCAGGCCTACCCTTGGCAGCTGCTCTCTCCGCGACCCCTTTCTGGGTGGCCTCCCTGTGTTGGGAGCACTGTCCACGCCGGGGGTGGGGGGGCATGGTGGCAGGACTTTGGCTCTTCATGTCAGTGTGCTCTGCACGCTGGGTATTTTTGAGGCTCCAGGCTGGGGTCCTAGGTCCTGGTGTAGGCACACCTACATGCCCTGACCTCCTGATTGCCTGGGTCACAGGCCCCTCTTTCTGCTTCCTGGCTCTGCCTGCAGCCAGCTTTGTCATAGACAACCTCCGCTGCCCTCCGCAGGCTTTGTGGTGGTGTCTGTGTCCACCCCAGGGCTACCTGCGAGGGGCTCCGTGGAGCCCCCCCCCCCCCCCCCCCCCCCCCCGTGCTCGCTGTTTCAAAGGCTTCTGCTTCCCTCGCAGCCTGCCAGCCTGGCTGTGTTAGGTTTCCTTCCAAAGCTCCTACATCCTGCTTGGCTCCTGTCCCCCCACTCCAGCTGCAGCTTCCCTGTTGTGCTTCTGGCAGAAGGCATGCTGGGGTCTGTGGGGGGTCTCCTTCCCCTTGCCCTTTCTTCTCCCTATTACAGCAGCCTACAGCCAATACCCCTGGGGTCTGATAAGGGAGGCTTTTTCATTAATTTTTTTATCCAATGGAAATAATTCCACCACTTGTCAGAGGGATTTTTGCATTTAGGGGGGCTGACTCCCCCTCTCTTTCCCAGCCTCTTAGATGCTCTTGAAGTGGGAAGCTTTGTTTCCTTAGCTGAGCTGTGCTGGTCTGGGCTGGTGAGGAGGGTAGTTTGGGTTCCTGAGGCCAGCATTAGGTATCTGGGTCCTGACTGTCCTGCCCCCATGCTGTGTGACTTTCAGGATAGCACTGACCCTCTCTGGGCCTCTCGGTCCTTCATTTGTCCTGTGTTGGTGGTGAGGGGCCATGCTTGCTAGTTCTCTGGCCTCTGGCTTTGATATTGTGATTGTATCAGATTGGCTCTTGTTCCAGAGTGACTCTAGTGCTGCAAGGGGCCCTAGAGGCGTGCACACCTGTGACAGATCCCACACAGCCACCCTCTGTGCTCAGGAGGCAGTGGAATCTAGGGCCTGGGCGAAAGGGAGCAGGTCTCTGGCTGGTTCCTCCTGGCCATGTCAGGGATCCCTGAGTGGGAAGAAGCCCTTCTACCTCTGTTGCAGCCAGCAAACCTCCTCCTGACCTCTTGGCCCTGTTCCTTCTCTTTGTCTCCCTTCCCCCTGTGCTGCACCCCATGCCCTGCCTTGACTGATGGCTTTGAGTCCTGGGCACTGCCCTGTCCTACTTTTCTCTACACTCACCAGGCTCTCTGCTCAGAACCAGGCCTGGCGCCCAGAGACTTGAGAAGCGAGCCCCTCTAGGCACTTATGCACAGGGGTTAGCCTACCCCCTCCTGCCCAGGGCCCACATCTGGCGGAAGGCTCAGTTTTCCCAGCTGTAAATTGCCTCCCACTGCCCCTTGGCATCTTCTCAGGTTTCAGCTTCATGGTCCTTTTTCTTTTTGTGGGGGTGGGGGAGTGTCTAGGGAAGGCAGGCTCAGCTCTGCTGGTCTCTCCCTCTGCAAGTCTGAGGTTAAGGGGAGAAGTCTCTACCTAGGTGTTGGGTGAATTGTTTTTTTTTTTTGTTGTTGTTGTTGTTGTTTAATCAGGTAGTCGAGCAGCAACCTGTATGAGTTAGAGTCCTCCTTCCCAAGTACTTCCCCCAAGAGATCAGCCTTACTGTACAGTGTCTCTCTAGGCCTCAGGAGGGTCTTCTGTTGTCTGCAGCCTTCCTCTGGCTTGTGGTGAGGTGACTTGCAGATGCTGGTGTTTTCCCCACCTCTGTTCCCCACTCCCACTCCTTCTCATCATGCCCCTCAATCTAATGTTTAATCGCAGGCATCATCTTGACTCCTTGCACCCTTCAGGTGGCTTTTCTCACCCTCAAAACAGATGAATCTCTAGCTTCTGCAGGCGACATGCCATGCCCTGTCTCTGTAGATGGCAGCTAGTTGGCTGGCCAGGCCCTGGCTGCCGACCTGGCCTTGCATTGCTGTGACTCTCCATTCGCCCTTCATGGGGAAAGGCTGATTGTTTGGATCACAGAAAGGTAGACATCTCAGGGCAGCCACCAGCACTGCCTGGGGGCGATGGCTGAGTCAGGTTGATATTTTCTGGGGTATCATGTATCAAGGGAACCCCCTGGGGATGCTGTTGAAAACAGAGGCCTTGTCTTATGGAGCAGGATACCAGGCAGTGCTGGTGTTGTAAAACATCTTTAGAATCACAAGTGGTAAGAAGTGTGTTCCTCCTAGGCTTTGGGGCTGTGGGTCAACCCAGGGGCGGGGAAAGCCTGCCCATTGCCCAGATGGGCTAAGAAAATGCTGCCCCTGGCATCCTAAGTCACAGAAACAATCCCTGAAAGTAGGCAGGGCTTTCTGGGGAGACAGTGCTGGACTTTAGATCTGGTGTAGGATATTGAGGAGATTGGGGGAGTTACACAGTAAAGGGCCACAGTCAGTTTTGGACTATTTGCAGATTGTGTGTGTGTGTGTGTGTGTGTGAGAGAGAGAGAGAGAGAGAGAGAGAGAGAGAGAGAGAGAGAGAGAGAGAGAGAGACTGGCTTGCAAATGAGAAGGGTATTCTGGACCTTGTGGGGTGAGACCCCATGGAGGTTTGGGGGTGAGGTGCAGGAGGACCAAGAACAAGTCTTTATGTCAGACGGGTGTGTGTGGTTTTGGAGTTTCATGTGTGAGGGTCCCTGGCAAAGGACACTAGAAATGTGGACCAATAACAAATGAAAGAAGCCTGGGGGTGGTATTTGGAAGGCTCAGGGAAGTGGGGTACCTGGCATAAAAGCCTGGCGCTGTGAAGGCTGGGATAGGCCAGGAGGAAGTGACGTGATGCATGCATGTGGGAGGTTAGTGGAGAGCAAAGGGGACACAGGAACCTGAACCAGAGGCCCAGAGGGCGCCACGGACTCAGTGGACACTTACCCAGGGTCTTTGGAGTCCTGGGCAGAGGGATGGGCTAAATATTGTTTTATCCAAGGTGACCCCCTTTCGCTAAAAAGTAGCTTCTCAGTGCCTAGACCTCACTAGCCCTCCAGACTGTGGGTTCCCACAGGGGCGGCTGAATGTGAGCTGGCTCCTCTGAGCACCTCAGTGGCATTTCCAGCATGGCAGTGGTGGACGCTCTGCTCCCCTCTGTGCTTTCAGGATGCTGTGTGTCTGGGTGCCACTCCGTTCCCCCAGCGCCCTCTTCCACCAGGACCCCTTTGTCTCTGAGGAAGCCTGGCATGGCCCCCATCACCCACGGCCTCCCTTTCTGTTGCTCCTGCTGCCCCACTGACCCTGCCCCTCATTCCTGTCTGGCTTTCAGGATGGTGGTGCGGGCCCTCCCCTGTGTTTTGAGCAGAGGTTGGCCTGCCTGTGGGATTTGGCCTGGTGTCTGAGTGCTTATGCAGCACAGGGCTAGTGGTCTGGATACATCCTCTGGGTCAGGGCCCTCATCTGTAGCTCCAGCCTGGCTCCACTGTGTCCTTTTGTGAGAACAGTGCCTCACTGGAAGCCACTGCTTTGAATAGGCAGCTGCCTGAGGCTGATACATAGCAGTCACCCCGCTCAGAAGGGGACCTATGACAGCCACTAGTAGAGCTCAGGGCTTCCCCACTTGCCTACTTGGCTAGCAGGTGAATAACAGGGTTTGGTGCTCAAGGCTTTGTTCTAGGGGAAATCCCAGGATTCCCTCTGACATACATGTCTTTGAATTAAGGCAATTGCACAGAGGTGCGGCCTGTCCAGTCTCACTTAGCAGAGCCTGAGAGCCATCATCTGCCTGCTGTTGCTGGCTTGGTGCAGCCCTGGCTTCTGGGCATGGGGTAGTCCTTGCTATTGGAGCCCAACTCTGGCTGCAGGGGCCCAGCCCTGGCTGCAGGGGCCCAGCCCTGTATGTAGGGTCTCAGCCCTGGCTGCAGTGGCCCAGCCCTGGCTGCAGGGGCCCAGCCCTGGCTGCAGGGGCCCAGCCCTGGCTGCAGGGGCCCAGCCCTGGCTGTAGGGTCTCAGCCCTGGCTGTAGGGTATCAGCCCTGGCTGTAGGGTATCAGCCCTGGCTGCAGGGGCCCAGCCCTGGCTTCAGGGGCCCAGCCCTGGCTGCAGGAGTCCAACCCTGTCTACAGTGCAGCCCTAACTGCTTCTGTATGCTCCCTTGCATGCACCTTTCACAGCACCGTGGCACACTACATGGCTGGCAGACTGCTCTCCTGGTGTCGGTGTTCTTCTCTCTGCTGGGCTCCAGCTTTGCTTTCATGGAACCCAAAGTGGCCGACCCAGCTGCCTCCCTCTGTGCAGGCCGCTCCAGCCCTCTTGCCCCTCCCATTCCTGAGAGAGCATGACACTGTTCCCAGGCTGGTCCTAGCTCTAGGAAAGGGGCTGTGGGATGAAAGGTGATATATAAATGTAAGGTGATGATTATTTATTTGACAGGGACAGCTGCCTGTGGTGAAAAATGTAATCTAGTAATCCTTGTGTGAAAATCGGATCTGTGCCTCAGTGAGCTGCCTGAAGCAGAAAAGAAGGACCATTTTCTCTCTCTCTCCCCACTTCCTGACCCCCGCCCCATCCCTGCCAGCTCTGCTCACTTCCAAAGTTCCCAAGCTCTTGTAGACTGGTAGCATGTCTGCAGATGCATGTAGCATACCTATGTATACATACATTATGCTTTCTGCTGCATGTGTATTGCATACATGTGGCATATACTCCATGCATCTTGCTTCTTTTGATTGTAGTTACCGAGCTATCATGGATTTTTAAGCTTTCCCACTTATAACCTCTTTCCATCAGGGAAGTTTTTACATGGTCCTGAGCATATAGTATATAAATCAACCATTTCCTAACAATGAATTGTAAATTTGTTTAAAGATGATTTTTTTAATATACATATTTTATCATTTATTAAAGACAGTAGCAAATTTGCATACTAATGGGGAGGAGGAGCTTGTAAGGTTTCACAGAAAGAATTAGGTCTTGGTGGAATATTTGATGCAGCAAGACACAGAGCGTCTTCAGTGTTTCTCAGAGTTGATCGATATTTTGATTTAATGATTGCCAACGCTGAGGCTGCTGCTTCACACAAACACATAACACAAAACCAGCAGAAGTCTGTTGAGGCCTATTCGAGAAACTGTTGGAAATTCTAACCCAAAATCCGCTTCACAATTTTTTATGACACCCAAGGCAGCAACTCCAAGAATAATTTTTAAAAACCAAACATTCGTAATGTAACACAATCCAAAAGATACGGTGATTTGATTCTTAGGCACTGAGGAGTGACTGAAGGAAAACACACAAAGCTTTTGTTTTCCATAATCATACAATTCTGTTTCTGTAAGCACACACAGTGCGCTATGCGCTCGAGAACACTGCTGTTCATAGCACTCAGGGTTTTCTGTTCACAGCAGAGATGCTGCAGGCTGCGTTCATTGGCGGTGTGTGGTGTGGAGGGTCACATCCCACGTCACTCCATCAGAACCAAGGCTGCGGGGAAGTCACATGATGCAGCACAAGTGAGCTCCACCAGGATCAACTTGGGCTCACTACAGATTTCATTTTGAGACAGTTTTCAGTCCTTGTGAATTTTGATAGAAACTTTTCCAGCCCCCCCCCCGTAATGTTCATTTACAGGTGGGATTTGGCCACAGCCTGCTGCTTAAGATGCCTGACTTTCTATGACTTTGAAAGCCAAGGCGTTAATGGTGCAATATTGCTAACCGACCTCAGCCTGATTTGAACAGACATCCTTTCTTGCTCAAGCTTGCGCATTGCACTTAGTTATTGGGTCTTCTTTGGTCCCAGCCTGCATCAGGTTTTCCTTGTCTCCATCACTATGGTAGGCTGAAAGGCCTGGTTAGCCCCCTAGACACTGTCACTCTGAGTGTTTCCTTATGATGATATTAAAATAATACATTTTGGGCACATCCCCACAACACTGACACTGTCCTCTTTGGAACAGTGTTGGCACATGGAGCCCATGTGTGTAATTAACTGGTGATGTCACCCTTGATCACAAGGAGGAGGCAATGCCATTCAGTGTCATGCTGTAGAGCTATAATTTCTTCTCTGAAATTAATAAGTGTTTGGATTAGTGGATACTTCTGACATTAGACAAATGCCCAGTTGTTCCTTGGACCTTCACCCACTAATTTTAGCTAATCTGTCAGCCGTGCTGCCTGCTACAGCAATGTTTGCATAAGTGTGATTTTCTCTTTACCTCATTGTTCTGCCTTTTTTAATTGTAATTCTGGAAGGAACCGCCTTCTCCCACTTATTTCTTTATTCACTTAGTTATTCTTATCATTACAGGCTCGTAAATACATAACACAATAAAAAGCACAGACAAATGATACGTAATAAAAATGACATTTATTCTGTGGATTCTGGCTGAATAGATGTTTACTTTGTTCCAGTCGTTCTTGCAAGAGTTATTGAGGCATCATTCAGTTGGTGCCTATGACCTTTTGAACCAGCATGGCGCTTACCTTTTTATTTTTACAGTATTGTTTATATTCAGGCATCACAGAAAACTCTAGATTCATGACTTGTCCCTGGAACTGGTCACTGCTGTAAGGATCCCCGTTTCTGCTAGAGACCAGGTTTTGGAACCCTGACTTAGTTGTTGCTCTAAAGAGCCCTGGCTCCTGTTAGAGAATTTTTAGAAAGCGGGATGCAGGCCCGAGCTTGCTTATTGATGCCAGGGTCGCACGGATTCCAGGTCTTCCCAGAATACAGACCTGGGAGACACATGGCTGCCAACAAGGCCACGCGCCTATCTATATTTATTTCTATTTGTATTGTGAAAATTGTGAGTTTGTGCTGATTTTTAATTGCTTTTTATTTGGCAGCATTGCAGCTGGCAAGGACTTGGGAAATCAAATCCAAGCAGTCCCCTCTCAGAGGAGAGTGACTGAGGGGACCCAGGCAGGAGGTCAGAGGTAGGTCTGGGGCTGGGGCTTTGGTTTCTGGATCCCTGACGTATTAGGTACATTTCTGTTTTTGTGATAAAACACTACAACCATGGCAACTCATAGAAGGAAGGGTTTATTTGGCTTATTGTTTCACGGGGATGAGAGTCCTTCACCATCGTGCCTCAGCAGGAATGGCCGAGAGCTCACATCTCATTCTAAGCAAAGAGAGAGAAAATTTGTCATGGTGCAAGGTTTTAAACTCTTAAAAACTAACCCCAGTGACATATTTCCTCTAGCAACCCCACATCTATACCTGACCAAGTAGGGCCACTATGTAGAGAGCAAAGTATTCAAATGGCTGAGAATATGGGTGACATGTTATTCATACTAACAGTACCGGACATCTTTTGACAGCAGATTAATATGGTGTAGTGAGCAGTGTCTGTCTGCATTGATATTTGCTTGGAGAGCCTGTGTTCTTCTAGTTTGGAATAAGGATCTTTCCTGATATAATCAAGCTAAGGTGAGATCCTCTAGGGTTGGTCATATTGGGCTAGCTGATGAATGGTGTTCATCAAACCCCTTCAGCTCCTAAGTTCTTACTCGAACTCCTCCAGTGGGGACCTCATGCTCAGTTTAATAGTTGGCTGTTAGCCTCTGCCTCTGTATTTGTCAGGCAATGGGAGAGCCTCTAATGGGACAGCAATATTAGGCACCTTTTACAAAGCTCTTCTTGAAATCTAAAAGAGTGTGTACGTTTGAGGATTGTAAATGGGATGGATCCCCAGGTGGGGCAATCAATGGATGGCCTTTCCTTCAGTCTCTGCTCCACACTTTGTCTCTGTATTTGCTCCTATGATTATTTTCTTCCACTTTCTAAGAAGGACCAAGGCACACTTCAGTCTTCCTTCTTCTTGAGCTTCATTGAACTGTGACTTGTATCTTGGACCACATGTATAATGTCATGCCATGTTTCTACATTAGTTTTATATTATATTAAACATATGCAGGCTGAGATATAAAATGCTAAATGCCTAAACACAGTCTCTAAAGCAAGAATCAAATTGTTGCCAGCTCACTTTACTTTTTGATTCAGAAATAAACATGAGACACTTGTCAAATACAGTTATATTTTATTCAACTGTAATTTATTGTCATTCTTTAAATTCAAGCAAGTTGGCCTGTATCTGAATGCCATTTTTGCTTTTTCACGCAGTTAGCCATTTTCCATGACTAACTATAGTGTGGACAAGATGGCTGAAACTCTCATGTCCATTTGACAACTGAGAAAATATTAAAGAATAAAATCAGATGGGGCAGAAATCAGATTCATTGGCAGAAAGCTCTCCTACCATCCAAATAAAACAACTTTCTGCATTTTAATGTGTCCTATATTAGCACATTAGCTTATCATCTTTGAAACAACACATATTACAAAAATCACATACCAACTATAAAATGTTAGAACAAACTTTGATTTTTTTTCAGCTAGATTCCGTGCTTTTTCTGCCCTTCATTTTCCATGGCTAACTATAGTGTGGACAAGATGGCTGAAACTCTCATGTCCATCTGACAAATGAGAAAATATTAAAGATTAAAATCACATGGGGCAGATTAACAGTACCTAAGCTGTAATTTCATGCTGTTTTTTAATGGATATAGCACTGACTGTGAGAGTCATTTATAAGTGTACTGTCCTTGAATCATTGCTACTGTTTTCTTTCATTTATGACATACCCAATTTTTAACTGAATCTTTTGCCCTTTAAACCTTTATTTCATTGATTTCTTTTTACATTTTGTACGTTATGCCTATGATTGTTTGGTGTTAGTAAAATTGTTTTCCTCTTTCTTAGGGATTCAAGATATCCATTTTACTGTGTCTTTTGCCTTCTACAGGGTTTTTTGTCTCATGAAGTGTCAATTATTAATGGTTTATCTTAGTGCCAGCACTACTGATGTTCTGTTCAGAATGCTGTTTCTTGTGCTAGGAGGTTCAAGTCTGTTCCCATCATTCACTTCTATCAGGTACAGTGTGTTCTGGTGTTATTTTGAGGTCACAAAATTTCTGGATATAAAATTAACTCAAAGAAATCAGGAGCCTTATTCTACTCAAAGAATTAACAGGCTGAGAAAGAAAGTAGGGAAATGAAACCCTTCACAATAGTCACACATAATATAAAATACATTGGTGTGATTCTAACCAAGCAAGTGAAAGATCCATATGATATGGAGTTCAAATCAGTGAAGAAAGAAATAGAATAAAATCTCATAAAATCCAAAGATCTCCCATGCTCATGGATTGGTAGGATTAATATTGGAAAAGTGGTCATCTTGCCAAAAGCAATCTACAGATTCAATGCAATTTCCATCAAAAGTCCAACTCAGTTCTTCACAAAGTTAGAAAAAGCAATTTGCTAATTGCAATTTGCAATTTGCAATTTGCTAATTCAGGGTAAAAAAAAAAGAATCACAAAACAGATAGTGAAAACTATTCTCAAAAATAAAATTCTTGGTGAATCAACATCCCTGACCTCAAGCAGTACTACAGAGCAATAGTGATAAAAAGAAACTGTATGGTATTGTTATAGGTACAGGCTCCACTGTGTTCATAGCAGCAATATTTATAATAGCCAGAAGCTGAAAAGAACACACATCTCAGAAAATTTGTTACATCTGCAAAATGTGTTACTACTCAGCTATTAAAAAACAATGACTTCTTGAAAGTCTTAGGCAAATGGAAGTAGCTAGAAACTGTCATCCTGAGTGAGAAATCGAATAACAAAAGAACACACATGTTATGCAATTGCTGATAAGTTGGTATTAGCTCAAATGCTCTGAATACCGGAAATAAAACTCACAGACCACATGAAGCTCAAGAAGAAGGAAGACCATAGTATGAATAATTTTATCCATTTTGAAAAGTGGATCAAAATGCCCATGGCTCACAACCAACCAATAGAATGATCATAGGGTGCCAGTGGAGCAGCTAAAGCAAGAACCCAAGGAGCTGAAGAGATTTGCAGCCCTGCAGGAGGTACAATAATATGTACCAATCAGTACCCCCAGAGCTCCCTGGGGCTAAGTCACCAGCCAAAGAGTACACATGGAGGGACCAATTGTTCCAGGTACATATGTAGCAGAATATGACCATTTTAGAGGAGAGGAGAGGCCATTGGTCCTGTGAAGGCTCATTTCCCCAGAACATAGGAATGCAAGTCAGGAAATTAGGGAAGAGGCGGTTTAGCAGGGGGATAGGGGGGGTGGGAAAGGGGGTTTTCAAAGGAGTAACTTATTCTGAAAGTGGATACTATTCGACTTGTAAATAAAGAAAATATATTTTTTAAAGGGGGGAAAAAGAAAAAGAAAAATGTGGCGGCAAGTCTCATGGTGTTTACACAGCAGCCTTTTCTAGCACAGTGCTGGCTTGTGCTAGAAGCTCAGCAGACAAAGTTTGAATAGATGAAAATGTCACCAAGGTACTACTAGACTCACAACCTCACAAACCCTCCACTCAGCTGCTGTCTGTCTGCAAAGTGTCTTTAATGTAACATAATTGCAACAGTGCAGTTCTACTTAAGCAGCCACATATTCTATGTCAGTTTAATTGCTGTTAAGGTAAGAATTGTTTAAAAGTCTGTGTCTGCGGGGACAATGCAATCATACGGCCTCATTCCAATCTTTGTGTTTTCTTCAGCTATATTGATCCACAGACTGCTCAGAGTTTTTATTCCATGTTATAGATATATGGCTTTAAGTTTTTGGTTGTTTTTCCTAACATTTCAATGCTAGGAATATAAAGGCCCAGATTTTAAATATATGTCATGAATTAATAGTTCAGAACTGCCTTTTATATAGAGAAGGTGGATAACTTCTTATAACTATGACTAGTTTTACCATCAACAACAGCTCTTCTTCCATATTTGTTGTGAAACAGACATGTGGTTTGCTGAACAAGGCTTTGCAAAAACACCCACGCCTTGGATCTTAAATAATGGAAGGCACTGCTGGGAGCTTTGAGATGAACAGGATTAAGTTCTATCTTCCATGTGACTGCATCTGCAGGAGGTGTTTGGGAGATAGGGAGGCTAAAATAAAGGAAAAGGGGAAAAAGTCATGCCGAGGAAGAAAATGACCTATAGATCAATCAATGCACACCACTGAACAACGTAAACAACACAGAGGTTGCCAAAAGGCTGCAGTGTCTATTTTGGTTCATTATCTGTGATAGTTGATTGGCTCTATCACAGAAATGCCTGAATCCTAGTGGTATCATTTTTTTTAATTTGATATTTTATGTATTTACATTTCAAATGTTATCCCCTTTCCTAATTTCCCCCCAGAAACTCTGTATACCAGCACTGCTCCTCTTTAAATGAGGGTGTGTACCCCCACACACCCACTCCTGCCTTCTAGCCCTGGCATTCTCCTACACTGGGACATTGAGCTTTCATGGGACCAAGGGCCAGTTCTCCCATTGATGCCTAAGGCCTTCCTCTGCTATATATAATGCCAGAGCCACCCTTAATGTGGTAAAGGTCTTGTGGGGGACATTTCTATTAGTGATGTTATTCATTTAATGAGACACTTTCATTTATTAATGAAATTGTGTCTTTAAAAAAATTTACAGAGCACAATCTGAAGCCCATTGAACTTTTCTTAAAATATTTCTTTCCTTTTAGGTTAATTGATATTCTTAAGAAATTTCTAGTATATTTTAAAGCTACTCCAAATTCCAGTGATTCTATGGTGTCATATGCAACACTGTCAATGTACTTCACATTCTGCTAAAATTCCCTCTTGTTTCTCTTTTCAAATAAGTTCTTTTTATTGCATCAGAAATATCGGATACCCCATATCCCAAGAGAGGCATTTTAATATTTAGGTGATATCTTTAATTTTGTTGCTCTAAAAAAAACACTAAACAAACAAACAAAAACACACAATGATCAAGAGAAACATTTGAGAAAACTGTTTATTTTTTATGTACCTTGGTTACAGAATATTGAATGTAGCCAAGGCATGAAATTGGATGTGAGCACTCCACAAAATCATGTGGAATAATGAGGTTTACTGGCTTCATGTCCATGTTGTCTGCAGTCCTCTTTCTTATATCGACAAGAATAACTCACCTAGAGTGGTTACCATACACCATCACTATCATCACCTTACATTAATCATTTATTGAGTACATGGCTTATACCCAAAACCATAGATAAACATGATGGTAGCCATTCCTCAATTGTGACGACTTATTCTCAATTTCTTCAGGATTATGTACTTATTTATAAACCCATTTTCCACCAAACATTGTTCATTTGTATAACAATGAATACAAATGTAATACAAATGTCCTATATGTAAGTTCTAATTTGTTTATCCCTTAAAATTTTTCTATGATCAAGTACTACATTTGTTAAGACAAAGAAAAATATGTTGGTATCATCTAACATTTTTCTAATATGAAAGTTTCAATGAAGCAATTTGTCTTTGCCCTTCTGTACAAAATTTGAATCTGGTCTAACTAAAATAACATAACACTTTGGGACAAAGATACACCCTAGCAACCCTGCACTAGAAGCCAAGATGGAGAAGACCTCCACAACCACCATGACCTTCCCCCTGATGCTATGGTAGACAGGGAGGAAGGTGATCCAGGCACTGCAGAACACAGCATGCTGAAAGTTAGGAACTTGGCTTCATTGAATCTGTCAGGAAGGTTCCTAGCCAGGAAAGCCACAGTGAAGCTCCCCACAGCCAAGGACCCCAAGTATCCCAGGACAACATGGAAGGCAATGACTGAGCCTTTGTTGCAAATAATGACAATCTTTCCATGTTCAGATTGTATATCTCTGACAATAAATGGAGGAGATTGGAGCAACCAGATGCCACAGAGAACAAGTTGGATCAGGGTACAAATGGCAATGACCAAGTTAGGTACCCCTGATGTCAGCATCCCTCTCATACTTCTCCCTGGAGTAGTGAGCTTGAAAGCCATGACCACAGTTAATGTTTTGGCCAACACTGTGGAAATGGCCACTGTGAAAAATACTCCAAATGTGGTCTGCTGCAGGATGCAGGTGGCCTGGTTGGGATGTCCAATGCAGAGCAATGATCAGAGAAAACAGAAGACTAGAGAGACGAGCAGGATGTAGCTGAGAATGAGATTATTTGCCTTCACAATTGGAGGATCCTTGTACTTCACAAAAATGACTAGTACTAGAATTGTGATGGCCATGAAGGACAGAGCAGTGGAGCCTAGAGCAAGCCCCAGTGGATCTTCATAAGCCAGAAATGACACAGCTCTTTGGAGGCAGTGGGTTTGCTCCAGGTTGGCATACTTATCATCTGGACATCTCACACACTGTTTCATATCTGCTGGCAAAATGCAATAAAACCTTATACGATGTCATAAATATTTAGTTAATTATTATGTATTTTTATTATTCAGAGGATCTACAATACTTAATTTGTTATCATCCATTCCTTCTTGCTGCAGGGACCACTGACTTATGATTGCTCTCTATTAACTTCAGATTTTGAAACAAAACACCATAATATGGAATGGAATGGTAAAAATTAAAGAAAAAGAGCAAAAATATGATAAGTAATAATATGCATGATCTCAGATTTTTTTCACACTTCAAACCATAAAATCACTATTCACAGACAAGGGTAGTGTGAAGATATTGATGTATGTTGATGAAATATATTATATTTTGTTTGTTTTTTGTGTTGTGCCATTTGTCTGTATCTCCTATAGAAATCAGTCCATACAATTCCTCTTGCAAGTACTGTCTGCCTAAAGGAATATTTTCATTCTTGATGCTCTATGTCTCATACTTTTTCTTTAAAAACTGGGACACATGTATGTCCTCCTAAATATTTTCTGCATACTATAGAATCAGTAAACAGCATATTGTGAGAGAAATATACTGTTTGTAGAAGATACTGCAGGTTATTTGCTAGGTCCAAAAGAAGTTGGCATTATTTAACTGATTAGGTTCTGAATCATGGAGATTTTAAAACTTCAGTTTCCATGTAGGCCATTGCATAGTTCTAGTTTGGAAAGAGAAGGATTCAAATTGAGCATTTCTTTCTGCATGCAAGCATGTACCTGTTTCATTGGAAACCTTATTTTCTGGGCACTGAACACAATCAAAGCAGCAGTCTGCTGTTTCTTTCTGGTGAATTTTCCTAAATCCAGCAGTACATTGCACACTACACAAGGAGTAGGGAACCTGAGACAATATATAAACATTATATAATATGTTTGTGAGAGAGTATGTGTGTGATTGTATCTGTATATGTGTGTGTGTGTGCATGAGTGTGTGTGTGTATGGGTCTGTAGTTCATGTAAACATAATATATGTAATGACACATAGGTTGACAGATATGTCTATAAATATTCCTTTGTTTACCAGTACTTCTTAACCTTTTCAGGCACATTATTATTTTACATTTCCCTGCAGTACACTGAATGTCACACAATATTTTCTATTCATGTAATATTATACATGTAACTTTCAGGTTGTAGCAATTTAAAGCTTCCTAAACTGATTAATCCAAAAGGAATGCTTACGTGGCATCAGCATTTTTCTTATGATTTATAAATAAAAAAATCAGGATACTGAAGTATATGGAGAAAAAAGGGTATATCCAGAAAGAGTTGTTTGATGAATCAGAAAAAAATATGTTAAATAAGACTGTCCTAAAATTTCTCATGTTTAAATCAAAATCTTGAGTCTCCTATGCCTCCCCCCTTTCCCCTGCCTTTATGACACTCCTGCCTCACTACTCTAGCATTTCCCTATACTGCTGCTCAAGCCTCCTCAGATCCTAGGGGCTCCCCCCACCCCCCCCCCCCGACAGATGCCAGATAAGGTAATCCCCCACCGAAGAGAGGAAACTGGGAAGTAGGATAAGTTGTAAATATATGATAATAAAATAAACAATAAAATATATAAATAAAATAGGAAACCTTGAATCTGGAGAAAGGTTTCTGTCACTGAATATATTATATACTTTATTAGGCTATAAATATGTTCACACAGACTAAGAAAAGTCCATGGCATACATATAATTACAAAATTTAATTATGCACCCACACACACACACACACACACACACGCACACATTTGGGCACATTTGTACATGGAATTCAGAGGCATTTGATCCCTATGACAAGATTTACATGAAGTTGAGAGTTATTACATTTTGGTGCTTGTAACTGAGCATGGTCTTTGCAAGAGGAGCAATTGGTCTTAACCACAGAGATATTACTTCAGTCCCTCATATTCAAAAACTGATATATTGAAAAAATACTAAAAATTGTAGAACACCAACCAAATTTCCTCCTGTGGCCCACTGCAAATCTTCAGATATATGAAGTTGT
This sequence comes from Apodemus sylvaticus, assembly GCF_947179515.1. Lineage (NCBI taxonomy): Eukaryota > Metazoa > Chordata > Mammalia > Rodentia > Muridae > Apodemus > Apodemus sylvaticus. The sequence goes on along the minus strand of NC_067486.1, from coordinate 87,933,912 downwards.
TGCATCTGTGGGATGCAAGGAAAATAGCTTCCTATTTTCACTTTTAATCCAATGCCTTGTGGAAAATTCCAAATGATGAAAATGTCATATTCTGTACACTGATTTTCCCTATGGCTCATGTTCACCAATTCTCCAACAGGGTTAATAAATATCCTGGTCTTCAGCAAGGTAGACACCTAAATGAGATCTATCATTAGATGCTTACATATGTGTTTCAATAAACAGAAAGCAAAATTGAGAATTTCCCCTAATTTCTTAATTACTTTCACAAAAGATAGCTGCATTGAGGAAGTCCTGTGTAGTAAAATATTATAAACCACATTGATAGCTGAAAATTTAATATGCAAGGGTAAAGTGTGCTTAAAAAATGATTAGCATATTAAACATGTAACATGGTTTATGTATGTGTGTGAGTGTGTGTGTATGTGCTCCTGTTTGTCAAAAATATGTTTTCAAAAAAGTAGGCATTTATGTGCAAATGAAGGGGAATTGTGTATGTGTGTGAAAATAAAGAATGGCTGTCTTTCTTGTATAGACAGTAAACACATATGAGGTAAACAGAAACTTAATAAAATGTAGTCTTGATAAATTATGGATTTATAAATAATTCTTAATTTAATTGAGTAAGAATTCGTTATAGCACATTTCCTGATTCTCCAGAAATTATTCTTTAGAAAAAGATTCTAGACTAGTCATCACTTAAGGGTTTTATGATAAAACTCTTGATTCCTATTTTAAATTTTGAACTCATTAGTGGAAACATTGAGACATGTTATCAAAAAACTCACTCCTACCATAAAAATTTATTGGCTCCTATTAAATTTTACTTTGTGCATCATATTCATCCATGTAAAAGATTAATTAGGGAGCATTGCAGTGTAGAAAATTTCACTGAGAGAATAATCTAACAAATGTACAGTTGTTGCCCTTGGTCCATTTAAAAGGTCAAAATGATAAATCTAACCACAATGAAATATAAGAAACTTTACTTGCTGACAGTCAGTGGATTCTCCACTGAGTTCTGCTAATTTCTGAGACTCTACTTGTTGAAGGATGTGTTCATGGTAGGTGTGGGCCACAGCATACACAGCATTATAAAACTTGTAACCTTCTTCACTCAGGGCCATGCCATATTTGTGCACTGCTATCCATTCCAATGTGTTAATGAATGCAAAATGACCCATTTTACTGCTGTTCTTAGAGGTTGAACAATTAAAATAATTCCACCCCTGTATAGACTTAGAAATGTTTACTGGGTATTTATCAGTGTCCAGAGTCTGCATAAAATTACGGAATTCAACAATCTCACTTATATGATGTGCAAAAGTGACAGTCCCATGGAAGAAATCAAGGCTGAATTTCTTTTTGCTTGTGATAGCATCCCATTGTGAAGTAGTGATCCAGATTCTCTGAGCACCTAAATATTCCCATCTTCTAAAGCTGACTTCTAAAGTGGAGTTCATTTCACCATAAATGATAGCAAGCTTTGCTGAAGATGTCATAATTTGTTTATCATATATCATAGCCTTTGTCATGTATGTCTGCAAGGTTTCTGGGATTGAATTCACAAAAGCTAAACAGATCCCATGACTTTGCATTTCTTCTCTCAAGTCTGAGAGAAACTGAATGCCCTGGTATTCATCTGAGATGATGAGTCCTATCCACATCCATTCAAAATGAAACATAAAGAGGCCATGCCATGGGACAAATGTGTGTCCTTGGTAGCTACTTGATGGACATAGGGAAACTGGTCATGGTCATTTAGGTTAGGATTAAATGGTCCACAGAAAAGCTAAAGAATTTGAAGAGAGGATGAAATATCTATGGCAGAACTATGATTATTAGGTTATATGGACTCATAAGCAAGTAACATAAGTCACCTTTTAAAACTCCTTTTAAGGATAGTACAATTATTCTAGAAATAGCTTGTATTATTCCTATTAGATTCTAGTTGATTTATTACAAGTCGTAATGTCCTACAAAACAATTTTACCTTTTGGCCCAGTATATCTATGATCTGGTTACTTAATTTGTTTTATATATAATATTAAGTGGTATGTTTGTGTGTGTATGTGTCTGTCTGTGTGTGTGTGTGTCTGTGTGTGTTTGTGTGTAGCATGTAGCAATACAATAACAATGTGCTCTGTCCAAGTTTTTCTTGGAGGCACATGTAAATAGAATTTAAATGTTGTTAACACATGCAGTGTCACACATTCTTACCTTTGGTGTGCTAGAATCACTTGCTAATTTTAAGGATATTTTCCATGATGGTCCAGTAAGTTCTATATCAAAAAATGCCTCTTTTCCACAGATATGATAAATAAAATTAAAACTATAGATTGGTGAATGTATTTGATCAAGAACTTCCAATGTATCTTCACACAGACCAAGAGTGGTTGAGAATACCAAAGATATATTGGGTAAAATATAAGGATTTTTGTTGATTTCATCAGTAGCAAAAAACATTACCAGAAAAACCTCATATTTTCTTTTGGGTATTCTGAAACAAGCCATAAATATGATTAAGGGAGATGTTTGAAACCTAAAATTTCAATTACAGTAAAGTTTGTAATTTGAGACATGATAAATTAGATCTAAATGTCTTGAAATAAGTCTCATAAATTAGAGATCCTTAGAGCTATATAAAATTTAAGAATTCATAGACATAGGGGAGTGTAGATAAATTTTATATTTGTGAAAATCAATAAAGATTGTTTTATCTCTGAATGCCATTCTTGAACTAGTTTTCAGTCTTATTAAGTAAGACTGCTACAAATTATACTTGGAGTTGCAATTCCACAGAATAATAAAAGTGTGACTTAAACCACATGTGATCAACATAGCACATTCTTAGGCTTTTATTATTTCAATGCCTTTAATTCATCAGACTTATTGATATCATTTAGTATTTTGAAAATCAAATAGTCTTTCAGTTGCTATCTGCTCCTGGGAGCTGGAGCTGTCCAACAGCCTTCAATGCACTGGCACTGCAAGTTGAGAGCTAGTCTCTAGGTAGTGCTGTTTCCTGGGCTTGGAGCTGAGATCAGCATTTTTTTATTGAGTGGCTGTTCTAACTGGGCCTGGCTAGGAGCACATAGGGCAGAGGAATGGCAGAGAAGATGGGACAGGGTCCTTTTAGTCACCATGTGCACTGGGGAGCTAAGGCTGTCCCACAGCCCTCTGAAAATGTTACCTTCCAGGGGAGAGTTGGTGTTCGAGGAGTGCTGACAGGGGCTTACAAGCACACAATTGGGACTCCAGCCAGAGACAGCAAGATCAACTAACACCAGAGATCATCAGCAAAAGGGAAGTGCAAGAATCCAAGCAACAGAAACCAAGACTACCTGATAACATCATAACCCAGATCACCCACAACAGCAAGTCTTGGATACCCCAACACACTGGAAAAGCAAGACTTAGATTTAAAATCAAATCTCATGATGCTGATAGAGGACTTTAGCAAGGATAGAAATAACTCCCTTAAAGAATACAGGAGAACAGGGATCAACAGATAGAAGTGCTTAAAGTGGAAACACAAAAATCCCTTAAAGAATTATAGGAAAACACAACAACACAGGAGAGGGAATTGAACAAAACCATTCAGGATCTAAAAATGGAGATAGAAACAATGAAGAAATCACAAAGAGATACAACTCTGGATATAGGCTTCGTTGTAGCTAAGGGGTTCTTTCCTGTACGGTTAAAAGGAGGATGTAATGGGTGGAGTGATTTGGGAAGTTGGGACTGGGAGAAAAGGGGTGAGAGCACCCTAGATGTAAAGTGAGAAATATATAAATAAAAGAAATAATAAAAAGTAAGCATTGGGTATTTTCAGCCATCAAAATGTAACATGGACATATTGTGCTTCTTGGTGTTGTTGGCTTACATAGAATAATTATTTGAATCCTGCTTTGCCCAGCCTATATGAGAAAGCTGGAAGAAGAACTGATATTACATGCTATTGCTTTCGTTGCTTCTTTTGTAAATGATCTTTAATAGGTTATTTATATTTTAACTGAAGAAAGAATTTAGTTATGATTAGTGTTGAATTTTATGTCTCAAGGTGATATTTACAGAGCTATTGTATTACAGGTGCATATTTGGTCTAGATTTCAGACACTAGTGTTTCTACAATCTGTGTCTCTCTGAATAATGAGTATAAATCAGATACTTGGATTCGTAAAGTAGATACTTGGATAAGATCTGCAATGAGAAAATGATATATAATGTACCATAACTCTAAATTCCACCAGCTGTTTAAAGCACAAAACACGAGCTCCTTGTTATCATTAGCTAATTGAGAACACACTGTGCATTCCTCCTCACAAGCTACTTTTAAACATGTTTAATTAACAGTTAAGAAAGCTTCCAGTTTTCTCCTGTAAGCCTCTCACATTGTATCTAATTCTAAGGGAAAGAATAGGCTGTAAGAAAATAAGATTCTTTCAATTAGTAAATCCATTAAATCAGTATGTGAAATAATGGTACAAAAATCAAAAATCCACAATAATATTTCTTTATGCTCTTCATAGTGATATCTCATTGGTTATTGACCACTTATATAATGTTGGTTTGATAATTTCCCTCTTGAAACTCTGCCCTGCTGCTTTGTTTACCCTATAACATGTTAGGAATGAAAACGTTGACAAGGAGTGCTTTTGGTCATATCTCAAATTAGAACTTAATAATACATAATGAATAATTTGAGAGTATCCAGTGTTGTATAAATAGGAGTATACCACATAACTGTTAACAAATATTAACTCTTTAAGAATACAGAAATGACATTCATGGGAACAACATGAATTTAGAGAACAATAAATATGAAGATCAAGGTAGAAGCACTACTTTTATTGTTGCATGGCCAATACTCATAAATTCCCACAGGAACATAGGGATATTGAACAACATCTTTGTAATGAGATCACACTTGAAGAAGTTGGAAGTAACATTATATTAATAGATTAAGTCAGAAATGCCCTGTGGAAATGAGGAAGATGCAATGTGCTCCTTCTCAGACAAGTACAGTAAATAATTTGTGCATATTTTTTGTTAAAATAAACAAGTTGTCAAAGAGATATGCCACTCAACATCTGCTAAAAAGGAATAAAGGTTTAATTTTACACAAATTATTTTATCTTCTTAAAATGTATGCATATAAGGGACTATTGGAGAGAAACTGTGGAGAGGATAGAAATATGCTCAAAATATATTGCATGAGATTTTCAAGGAATTAATAAATTGTCTTTAAAAAGAAATCTTGCTTACCTAATTAGGGGGGAAAGTTAATATTCAGAATTAATGATTATACCCAGGTATACTAAGGGGGCATTAAAAAAATACTTTTGAGGTAAACATCAGTGAAGAGTGAGATTTCAAATTACAAGTATGAATCACTTCAGAACTGCCAGAGTGACCCAGTGATATCTGTAAAACAAATTTTTACAGACAGAGGTGAGAAATGTCTCCTGGGAAATTTGTGGAACACCCTGTAAGTTCAGAAGCTAAAAATCTCAGTTGGCAATTTACTATACTTCTGAAACTCTCCTTCCTAGTGTCCAGAACTAAGTAATACCGAGCATATTATAATTTAAAAGAATCCATCTTGCAACCAAAAATGTTCTGCAACACTTTGTTCCAATCGTTTATGTAAATATATTTTGGATATATATATATATATATATATAGGATATATTGTAGTATGACTCCAAATATGGTAGAAAAAGCATTTTTTACCAGGCTGTAGAATTCTCCAGGAACTCTAAAGTCGCAGATTCCTTTGTGTTTTTAGTCATGCTTGCAGGGAAGACAGATTTGAAACTCTGAGCCCAGACTAAGGATATTTACATATGAAGAACCTTATAGAGTGTCCTTGCCTTACAAGTAGGTGTTGGACAAGGTAGAAAGAATTTACATTTGAGTTGGTACATAGCTTGAATCTACTTTCCCCACCCCAGAGGCCAGGCTTTCTGTTTTGCAACTGAATTGGATATCTCAGGGACATCCTCAGCAGACCTGTCTGTCCTGTTCTGCCTTTAACTCTTGACCTTGTTTGTTATGCAGACAGGCTATCTCTACCCAGGCTTACCTGGATAGCAATGGAAGCCTGTGAGGAACTTTGCAGACCCCTTGCAGGAAACAGGGAAGGGTCAGCTGCAGGGTGCTAATGAATCCTGCTCCCAGTTCTGAGGTTGCTCTCTCCTAGCTGAGGTGAAGCTCTGCTGGGCTCTGGACAGCTTATCCATTATCAAACTCACCTCTCCCTGGGGCATGGCTGCCCCCAGGCGGACCACACCCCCAGAGCTCAGCCCTGCTCTCTTGCCTTCTGGCCTGTGTGCATTCTTCAAAGAAAAACAAAGGCTGAGTGGGCCTTTGCACTAGCTTTTCTTTTCTCCCAGCTTCCTGGCAGCATCTTTTGGAAAAGAAATGTTTTGCAGCCAAGAGGTTCACTGTGAAAGCATCCTGCCCCCCAGGCATAAACTCACAGCAGCCTCCTTGGATAGCTCAGCAAGGGGACTTGGTGAAGGCTGTAATTTGGGAGGGAGTGCAGCCTAGTGCACCTGGGTGAGTTAGGGACACCATATGTTTCTGTGGTGACACTGGGGGTGCCTGGCCAGCTTATTGGCTCCATACATCCCAGCGCTAACTGCGGATGGGCATGCATAAAGCTGACTCTGCACTCCTTTGAGCACTCTGGCATTCTGGGCAAGGCCATAAACCTCAGCCAGGCTTCTGGAAAGGCTGGGCGGAGGTTCTCAGCCTGCTGTGTTGGGTGTTTGGTACTTTGAAGCAAATGGGAAGTCAGCTTCCCATAGAAGATCCAGGAGGTTCTCTCTGATACCTGACTCCCTGGTTGCAATCTTATTCCTCCTTCCCCGGGCCCCATTACTGGATCTCCGTGGCTGGGAGGAGTAATGAAGCTTTAGCATGCTCTGGGGCCACAGTTTCAAGGAAGCAGCAGATAATTACTAGACAGTCCAATTCCTCAAGCACTGAAACAACTAGGGCTAGGTGCTCTAGCAAAAGGAGAGCTGTAGATATGCTAGGGTTAGGTGCCTAGGTTTCAACATTCTCTGCTTGTTTTATCTAGATTTCTGGTTTCCTGCCAGTATGGTCCTTGAACACTGTGTGGTACCTAGGAGTGGGCTGTGGGCCGTGATGACAGCTCACCAAGTAGAGTAGGAATCAGTGCAGAAGCAGCCAGTACCCTCTGTGTAGCGCTCAGATGAGAAGGCCCATCTTTGGGAGAGCTGGGGTTTCCATAGTTACACCAAAATTGGGCATAGAACAAGTGTTACCCTCCACCCCATGCGCTGGTTATCCCCGAGTCATGGTTGTTCACATCCTACCAAAAAGGGATTATTCTTGCCTGAGGATGCTCACTGGACCATGCCTTGAGCCATGGGGAAAGTGACAGTCTCAGGTAACACTTCTGGAATACATATGTGGCCAAGAGGGAGTTAACAAATGGGGAGGCAGGCCTCCCTGCTACCATGCCCAGGGCTGGATGAACTTGTGGGTGCCCTGTACCTTCTCTTGTAGAACACTGCAGTCTGCGACAGGTCAGGTGGGACAGTCTTTCTGTCTGAGGAGCTCACATGTTGACATGCAGAAGAACCCTGTGCATATGCAGGGCTGGTGAGGCCTTCTGTATTGTCTTCTCCCCAGCAAATTCTTTTAGGCTTACTGGCTTTGGGAAACATTAATCGTAGGGCACACGGGTCAAGAAAGGTAGTCGCAGAATTGACTTCAGCCCTGAGGGACTGTAACACGTTTGATTTTTTTTTTTTTTTTTTTTTGGACCTACACTGCAGCTGGCCCTGGTGGTGCTGTTCCCATCAGAAGAGGGGGGTGGGCCTCCTCTGTCTGTGTGTGGGGGAAGGGATCAGGGACTCTAGTCAGGGAAGGTGGACAGTGACTCTGGCCTAAAGGGCCTTTCTCCTTTAGGAGCAGGTGCCTCGAACTCAGAAATCTGCCTGCCTCTGCCTCCCAGAGTGCTGGGATCACAGGCGTGCGCCAGCACCGCCTGGCTACTCAAGGACCTTCTTGAAGTGACTTCATGAAACCCTGAGCACCCTCGATCCCATAACTTCCTACCCAAGCTGGGGTTTGTTTTTTTGCTTTTTGTTTTTTGTTTTTTGTTTTGTTTTTAACTGTAATCCTTAGAAGTGGAGATGGAGATTTGGTTTTCTTTTGAGAGAGAGTCTCATGAAAACCAGGCTGTCTGAGAATCCACTCTGTAGTCAGAGATGATGACCTTGAACTCCTGACCTTCCTGCTTTGTCTCCCAGGTGCTAAATTACAAGTGTGTGTGCCCCCATGTCCAGCCCTGGAGGCTGAGGTTTAAAATAAGATGAATCCCATATAGACATGGATATATTCAGGCCCCAGTGATACTGTTCAGGGTTAGAGCTCATACCTCAACCAAGAGAGAGTTATATACATGAGGATTGAGGCTGGGTAAGTTGAAACTTGTAGCCACCCTGACGGACTTGAACTTCAGCCCATCCATCTATCCATTCATCCATCCATCCACCCATCCACCCATCCACCCATCCATCCACCCATGCATCCATCCATCCATCCATGCATCCATCCATCCATCCATCCATCTATCCATCTGCCCATCCACCCATCCACCCATCCACCCATCCATCCATCTACCCATCCATCCACTCACCCATCCATCCATCTACCCACCCACCCATTCATCCTTCTATCCACCTACCCACCCATCCACCCATCCACCTACCCATCCACCCATCCACCCACCCACCGGTCCATCCATCCATCCATCCATCCATCCATCCATCTATCCATTTGTCCATCCACCCATCCACCCATCCATCCACACACCCACTCACCCATCCATCCATCTACCCATCCATCCACTCACCCATCCATCCATCTACTCACCCACACATGCATCCTTCCATCCACCCATCCACCCATCCACCCATCCACCCACCCACACTCCCATCCATCCATCCATCCATCCATCCATCCATCCATCCATCTATCCATCTGTCCATCCACCCATCCACCCATCCATCCACCTACCCACTCACCCATCCATCCATCCTTCCATCCATCCATCAGTCCATCCATCCATCTATCCATCCACCCATCCACCCATCCATCCACCCACCCACTCACCCATCCATCCATCCACCCATCTATCAACTCACCCATCCATCCATCTACTCACCCACCCATTCATTTTTCCATCCACCCATCCACCCACCCACCCTCCCGTCCATCCATCCATCCGTCCATCCAACCATCCATCCATCCATCCATCCATCCATCCATCCACCTACCTACCTATCATTTGTTTTGGAAACAAGATCTTAGTATATATAGCCCTATCTGGCATGGAGCTCACAGAATTTCACCTGCCTCTGCCACAGTACTGCTGGATCATTTGGTCTTGACCGTGTGAGGATGTGGCTATGTTGACCTCACTAATTTACATTCTATCCCCCACAGACACTTGCTATAGACTTTCATCAAAGGATGTCAAGTAAAGTGCGCTCCAGGAGACACAGCTAAGAAACTTTGGAGATAGGACACAGGTGGGGCTGTCTTCTGACTTGAGGCCACAAACCACTTTCTTTATTGTGTTTTGTTTGTTTGTTTGTTTGTTTGTTTTAGCTGGTTATGAATCTCAGCATGGAAAGGGCCTTTATCTGCACCAGCCTGTGTCAAATCTGTAGATAAGGAAGTTGGGAAGAATCCCCCAACCCCCTTTTCAGAGGCAGAATGGTCCTTGTTCTGTCTGAACATGCTGTGGCATTGGGTGGTGCCCACCTGCCCGGGCATTAGTCTAGGGAAAGTGTCTTTCCTGAATTAATGCAGCACCATTGTTCTGCCTGTTGCCTGTTTTCATGTCGTCCAGGAGCCACCAGCTCTAAGGTCTCCAAAATGCGGCTCAGAGTTTTGCCTCAGAAACATGGAGGCAGGAAACAGAGTTGTCTGTGCAGGATGGATGCCTGAGGCTGGTCAGGGCTCTCAAGGGGACAGGCAGGCAGGATGCTGGGTGTCTAAGCAGGGAACGGCCCTGGGGGGCCCTGGGGAGATTGAGGTTTCCTGCATTTGGTGTATTGGCCAGTCCAGTTGTTTCCTGCTAATAGAGTGGTAGACAATGTCACAGTGACTCACCTCTGCTGTCCCTGTGAACAATGGCAGCTTTGCCTGGGTGGGGGTAGGGGTGGGGGGAGGGGGGTGTCAGCAGGGCAGGGTTGTTATTCTTGTCACATGCTTGGTCCTGCTGGGAGGAGCCACTGTTCCTTGAGCCTCTTCCCCACTGGCTCCTCCTGGTACTCCCAGACCCCTGGCCTGGCCAGCCACTTCTTTGTGTTCTGCTGTGCCTGTCCTCGCCCCATCTGTGTGCAGCTCACTGGGAGCTCCTGGACTCCACTCTGACCAGCTGCCCGCTGCCAGACTGGCCATGCTTACTGTCCTCCCTTGCCCTGGGGCTGAAGTTCAGGGTTTGGCATGCACCTCACAGTTTGAGGCCCTGCAGGCATTTGGGGCTGGATAAGTGTCAGACAAGGGAGACAGCTGTGTGAGTCTTTAATCTCCTCCAGTGGCAGAGGATTAGACAATTTTTTGGTGGTTTTGTTATGTATTATAATTTTTTTGAAAGAACTCTCATTTGTTTTGTATCTTCTAGGTTCTTATCACAGTGACTGAACACTTCTCACTTTCCATCACTAATCTTTCCAGTAATTCCAGAGGGAGGTAGCCTTACTGTCATGTCACAGACTAGGACTCTGGAATACCAGAGGCTGTGTCCAAAGTCCCAGATCTTTCTTACTTCAGATTCCTTGGACATGTGACATTCTGGTAAGGACAGGGATATGAAGAGTTTAAAACTAGGTGGTGGCCCATCTGCAGTCCAAGCTACTTGGGAGGCTGAGGCAGGTGGATTTCTGCAAGTTTGAGGCCAGCCTAGCTTACATATCGAATTCCAGGACAGCTAGAGCTGTGCAGAGAGACTCTGTCTCACCCCTTCCCTCAAAATAAATAAATAAATAAATAAATAAAAGCAGGTGATGACCCACCTACAGTTCCAGCTACTTGAGAGACTGAGGTATGGTTGCTTGACCTCACGAATTTATAGCCAGACTGGGCAGTAGAAAATTGTGACTCTGTCTCTTTAAAAAAAAAAATGGGGCTGGGGAGATGGCCCAGTGGTTAAGTTGTAAGAATTCCAAATTCTTTGTTTGCTTTTGCATAGGACCTGGGTTCAGTTCCCAGTACCCACATTTAATTCAAAACCAGCTGTACCTCCAGTTTCATACCCCCTTTTGATCCCCAGAGACTTATATGTGATATATTTAACATCACTTAACACTGCCAAGAAACATCCACACACACAAAATTAAAAAATCAATTAAAAATAGTTTGGGAACTGTTGGTGGAAGATGAAAAGGTCGAACAGGAGGATACAGTGGGGAGCAGAGCTCATCTCTGCCTGCATCCCCAGGGTCACAGCATGGTGCTCCTAGCAACCAGGCATTAAGTGCTCTATGAGGTGGCATGACCAGTGCTGGCAGGGACTCTTTCACACTGATTCCAAGGTGCAGTCCCACATGCAGAAGTGGGAGCTGCTCAGCCACAGGACAGATCCCAGAGTTGGTGTGGCCTCAGCTGGCCCATGCATGTCTAGAGCTGCACCCGAGCTGCATTGCACGTCAAGAGCTGAACCTGTGCTGCATTGCATGTCTAGAGCTGCACCCGTGCTGCATTGCATGTCTAGAGCTGCACCCGTGCTGCATTGCATGTCTAGAGCTGCACCCGTGCTGCATTGCTTGTTGTGTTTATTGCATTTATTCGGCAGCTGGTGTCAGGTGCCTTAGAATTGTCCATTCACAGTTCCGTTTGCTGGAATTATCCCAAAGAAGTTTTGTATATATTCAGCGAGATGTCATCTGTAATGGGAAAATATTCTAAGCATACAATAGAAAATGTGTGTTTTATACAGCAAGCTGCAGTCAGAAGAAGTTAGGTGTGAGCACACACATGCACACATAGAATGAAGAAGTGGATATAATTAAAAGAAAAAGACGTTCTGGGGAGTGTTATCCAGCCAGGTGTGTGTGGATAATAATAATACCATGCCGTATATTTTAAAAATTACAAGGAAGAATCTTGAAGGCTTTCGCCATAAAGAGATGAAAAACACTTGTGTAGCTGTAGACATTTAGCTGGTGTGAACCACACAGCTATTGAACTGTCCTGTGATAGGTGTTCAGTATGTTCCGTCTACACTTTTATCCCTCAGCTGAGAAATGAATTCAGGCCTATAATGTAGCACTCAGGAAGGTAAGACAGGAGGATTTGGGATTTAAGGCTAGCCTAGGCTACAAAGCAAGTTCCAGACTAGCATAGGCTAAGTTATCTTAAGAACAAACAACGAGGGAAATTTAAATATGTGGTGGGATGCCTTCACGTGAGGGATTGTTGTATAACCTTTCAAAGAAATCATGTCTTCAAACGTGACACAGTAACACAGCTCCCATTGCTATGAAAGCTGAGGCAGGAGGAGAGTGAACTCCAGGCTAGCCTGTGCTAACCAAAGGAACACC
>NC_067486.1:87011319-87016319 GCF_947179515.1 Apodemus sylvaticus | reverse complement strand
ATTTCCCACCTGTCTCAGCCTCTCCTTTATATGTGCTCAGGCGTGTTTCCATCTATGAAGTGAAGATGGCGATGTGTGTGTGTAAGGATGGGGGAAGACGTGTGCTCTGTAGTGTCATGTGTGAAGTTCTGTGGTGTACGTGTGCTTGAGAGTGTCATGCTTATCAACCATGTGGGTTCCAGAGCCCACATTATGGAAAAAAATTACAAAAAAGCTGAACCCCAAGAGGAGAAAATCTCTGTTAATATCGGGTATCCTACTGAGAAGTCTTGAGAAACTGAGTTCTTGGCATCTCAGAAAGCAGGCTGACTTAAACACCTATCATTACAATGGCCAAAACAAAGGTACCACTCCTTGTCTACCGGGGTGGTAGATGAAAATCCATGCTGAGCCTCGGGAAAGGAAGCTGAGCTGGACTCTCCCACCAAAGAAACAACTACCTCCACAAGGCAAGTATGGGCATTCCATGGGGAGGAAGAGGTCCACCTCCCGATTTTCATCTGGCCTTGCTCCCATGTATCAAGTTAATGTTTTAGCTCAGTGAAAGTAATTACCAGCCAGGCTCTGCAATCCATCATTCACCCTGGGCATTCCTGCTGATTCTTTCTTTGGTCTCTAGGACCCAAGAATCTCTTCTGTTGATCTGTAAGTGCAAAGGAAAGGTTTGGTTGTTACTAGTTTCTTGCTATTCTAAATTTCTGCCAAGTAATTAGACTAGAAAATGAACTATTTTCAAGTTTTTTAATTGAAGCTATGGGGGTTAGAGTAGTCATAGCCTTTAACAAAAATAAGATTAAAACCATACATCTTTGATGCCCCTCCCCCCCCCCCCACACACCTCTTCCAAGTAGGATGGACAAATGTAATCTGACTCTAGACAGTGAGCTCAGGGACTTGATCCAAATCACCCTCCTTCTAATTTAGATCATTTGGCAAGAATACATTAGTAAATTAGCAAACTGCATATAAATTTACAAAAGGTATTCCTATATCCTCATATAATCCAGAAGAAAAGCATTATTGGAATCCTCACTGCATAGACAATGAGTGGAAAGTTCAGAGGTTAGATGCACTATCCCCAGGAACACATTTTACAGGTTACAAAACAAATTTACCCACTCAAAACATTAGGCTTCTATACATCTTTCCAAGTAACTATAATACAGGACAGCTTACATGAGTTCTAACCAGGAGTAATATCCAAAATTGATTAGCTCTTTGGCGTTCATCACACAGTAGGCATTGTTTATTTTACATACTCCACTAAACTACAGACGTGACAAAGGCATTCTAAAATTCCCCCTCAATGCTGCCTACCATGCAAGTCTGTTTCCTTTACATAAGTACATTGATTAGCAATATAAATACAAGTAAATATAATAAATTTATAGATACATATGTATGCATATAATATATAAAAGACCTATGTCGTAATAATCACAGTAATGGTAACTTAAAATACATCAGTTTAAAACATTCTGTCTTTGGTGATCAGAAACCCAATGGATATAGGATCTGTGGCTATACACACTACCAATCTAAACATCAAATGGCTGTGTGTGACAGCTAGCTTGTTCAGACAATGCTTCATTTGACAATGGACCATGAGAACACAGTGGTCCCACAGACTGACATGAAGCAATTTTTATAAAATGATCTAATGTACACATAGTTGAAAAAGAAAAAAAAGAAACTGAAGGACAAGAAAACAAAGGCCTTATTGTTGGAGCAAAAATATTGATGGTAAATTATCTGCTTACAAATAAATCTATGATTAAAAAGAAGAAGAAGAGAGAAACCAGAAAAACTACTACAGACACATTTGTGCCTGAGGAGGAGGCAGTCCTCAGAAGGGCTTGAGAGACGGTGCTAAGCAAATGGGCATCTCCATCTTGTCACACCCACGGACGACTTTCCAGGATGACAAGATATGATCCTGACATTGTTTAGACTTCAGCTCTTATATTAGCTTTTAATCAGAAAAAGGTTTTAAATGAAAAATATCTTAACAACAGTCAAATAATCTTGTACAATGTATCCATATATTAATCTAAGTATAAGATTCAAACATGTAAAAATAAGTTTTATAAAATGCAAAGATTCAGTAACTTGATTAATTACTAAAGAACTACCCAGTACTCCCAGAGCTCCGAGGGACTAAACCACCAACCAAAGAGTACACATGGAGGGACCCAGGGCTCCAGATGCATATGTAGCTGAGGATGGCTTGTTGGACACCAAAGGGAGAAGAGCCCTTGGTCCTGAGAAGGCGAGATGTTCTAGTATAGGGGAATGCCAGGACAAGGAAGATGGAATGTGTGGTTGGTGAGCAGGGGGAAGGGGGAAGGGTTAGGGAGTTTTGGGGGAAAGCAGAACCAGGAATGGGGACAACATTTGAAATGTAAATAAAGAATACAACTAATTAAAAAACCGATCTACGTGCAGAGAGCTTACAAAGTCTACAGTAGTTTGTTATAATGCTCCAGGTCCTCAAAGTCACACACCATTCACTCACCAACTCACCACGGCTTTAGATTTGTAAACTCCACTCATACAAGTGCACTCTATGTATGCTTGATTTTCAGCATCTCTACTGTGTTCTTTTTGTATCTTTTCTGTGTTCAGATGTTTTTAAATATAAAAATATCTGTTCCGGTTGGCTACAATATGCAGAACAGAAATACGCTGTATAGTCTTGTGACTTAGGAGCAAGATAATGTATCACATAACCTTAAGGAATAGGCCACACCATCTAGGACTGTGAAGACTATTCAGTGATGTTCACATAACAATTCAATCTAAATGTCCTGGCATGTTCCTGAGGTTTAGCGACATGAAAGCACAAATAACACCACACCTCTCTTTGTCATTGAATGAAACCAAGGCACCAGAATCTACAAACAGAACAAGCAACATCTTCTTTGGTGTATAAAAATTAACTTCATCACACATACTATTTTTCTTATTTCCACTCTGTATAATTATACACAACCTGAAAGGTGTGCTAAAAAGGAAGAAGTCAGCCGTAATCCCAGAAATGAGAGCTGCTGAGATCTGCTTTTCCTCCTAGCCATTTCCTCTGATAGACTATTCAAAATACTTCCCTTTCCACAGAAAGCTGGAATACTATCGTGATGGACAGTAGTAAGATAGATAACACAGTCTAGAAGAAATGGATTTCATTGCACTTACAGCATTGGTTCAAACTCCTAACTAAAGAAACAAGGCAAACTGGAGGATCTATGCATTAAACTCCTTTGGAAAACTAAGAAAGGAGGCAACCTAACTACTCAAGTGTGACACCCATAAAACAAGAATAAATAAGAATCTACAGTGAGTACAGAGAGGTACCCCCTGTTGGAATTGGTTTTGTTCCTCAAAACCAGTTTTTTACTTTCTATTTTAGCATTGAAACTATAAACTCTTAATTATTTTATCAATGAGAAACTTAGCTCAGTCCCAAAAGTGGGGGTGGGCATAAAAAGTCCTCTTTTCTTCTCAAAATTACCGTCAGAGAACACTAAGGAAATACTACCTAAGTGTAGCACGTACGCCTTTCCCCCCTTCTTGCACAGCTATGTAGCCTTAGCCCTCTAGTACATGAAACAAATAACTTACAAGGAAGGTCAAGTGCAGAGTGATCAGCTCTGCACATGTGAAAATGGACTTCAACGGAACCAGTGGCCTGCAGTGATAGGAGCCCCTGGGACACAAATGTGTTTTAAATATTTTCATTGATCATGTATGTATTTCAAATGTACCTGTTTAAAACACACTCATATAGAAGAAAAATGCTTTTTGTACTACTTACCACTGAGTAAACAAACACAAGTTTTAAATAATTTTCAGTGCAACAGACCTGGAATTTTATTCACCACAGCCTAGTGATTTTAAATGTTCTGTGACCCTCTTAAGTGCTGCCAACATCAACATCTGGTACCTGCACAAAGAAAACAGATTCTAAAGGATTCTTCAGAACCCTTTCAATTTCATCATATGCTTAATATGTTTCTAAGATTTTTTTCTCTTCTTTCTGATACAGCAAAACATAAGTACTTTTTTAAAAAAAGTAAGAAACTGTTCTAAGAGATAGCTGAAGGTTGAAAAAATAAGTATCTGAAATCGAGTTGTTGCTTATTTCTTCACCCCTCTAAAGAGTTTATAAACAGGGATCTTAAAAAAATAAAAACTAAAAAGTAAACAGGGATCTTTAATCTGATTAAACTTCTGAGTAGGACCACCCCCCTATAAATACATGAATATGAAGAAGAGACACTGAAACCCAAAGCATAGCCTCTACGCATGTATTTCTTCTTCCTCTTGTATTTTCTAGCACAAGGATTATTTTATGACCACACCGTTCAAAGATTGTAAGAAAAATGATCATGTCACTGTGGAGGACTATGACATACACAGTTTTCCAAAGCTATACACTAACAAACTGTGTTAGGAATCTCAAAAGAATCCAATAATTATTAACTAAACTAAAATACTTAATATAGAAGTTCAAATTGACTTCCAAAAAGTAAATCTTGCTATAGGGGAAATCAACTATGTATCAAAAAGAAGTGACCTGAAGAACATTTTTTTAAGCGAAATTACTCTAAGATACCTTCTTTGGTTTAAAAAACTGTAGGAAAGTGTAGTAAGTAGGAAAACTAATTCCCGTTTGCACATCATCAGAAATGAAAGGATCATCCCATACTGTGTACTTTCAAGACAGTTGCCTGGAAGTTCATGTCTATGGAAACCCCCTCCCTATCTGTGCTTCTGGATCAAGTCTGAATTATCACTGTGTAAGTAAATCAGCCCATAAAAGTTTTCCTCTGTTTCAATATCATCAACTACTAATACACAGGACATACAATGGAGAGTTCACAGCTAATGCATCATTTTCTTTTCTCAAGCACTCATGCCACACCACATACCTGCTTAATATCCAAAATAAAACGGTGGTCTTCTGCATTAGAGATTTTTCTCAAGGAAAAAAAAAAAGCATA